>NC_079191.1:7546363-7601363 GCF_029499605.1 Hyla sarda
GGAATTTAATACACCCCAAGTGACCAGCTGGTTACTAAATAATTTCCTGGTGGTCTAGTGGGTTAAAATTAAAGGGGTACTCTGCTGCTCAGCATTTGGAACAAACTGTTCCGACGCAGGCATCGGGAGATCGTGACATCATAACCCCGACCCCTCATTGTGTAGATGTAGAGCACTCGTCCTGCACATCTTGGGGTCAATTGTGATATTACAAATAAACCTTTGTTTCTTAAAGGGGTACTCCACTGCCCCATTGTTGGATGCGGAAATCTGCCCCTCATGATGTCATGCCACGCCCCCTCAATGCAAGTCTATGGGAGGGGGCGTGGCAACTGCCACGCCCCCTCCCATAGACTTGCATTGAGGGGGTGGGGCGTGACGCCATGATGGGGCGGGGTTATGACGTCACGAGCTCCCCGTGCCGGCTCCAGCGTTCGGAACAGTTTGTTCCAAATGCTGAGCAGCGGAGTACCCCATTAACCCCTTAAGGACGCAGGGTTTTTCAGTTTTTGCACTTTCGTTTTTTCCTCCTTACCTTTTAAAAATCATAACCCTTTCAATTCTCCACCTAAAAAATCCATATTATGGCTTATTTTTGCGTCGCCAATTCTACTTTGCAGTGACATTAGTCATTTTACCCAAAAATGCACGGCGAAACGGGAAAAAAAAATCATTGTGCGACAAAATCGAAGAAAAAACGCCATTTTGTAACTTTTGGGGGCTTCCGTTTCTACGCAGTGCATATTTCGGTAAAAATGACACCTTATCATTATTCTGTAGGTCCATACGGTTAAAATGATCCCCTACTTATATAGGTTTGATTTTGTCGGACTTCTGGAAAAAATCATAACTACATGCAGGAAAATTTATATGTTTAAAAATGTCATCTTCTGACCCCTATAACTTTTTTATTTTTCCACGTACAGGGCGGTATGAGGGCTCATTTTTTGCGCCGTGATCTGAAGTTTTTATCGGTATGATATTTGTTTTGATCGGACTTTTTGATCACTTTTTATTCATTTTTTAATGGTATAAAAAGGGACCAAAAATGCTCTTTTTTGACTTTTGAATTTTTTTGCGTGTACACCATTGACCGTGCGGTTTAATTAATGATATATTTTTATAGTTCGGACATTTATGCACGCGGCGATACCACATATGTTTATTTATTTTATTTTTTACACTGTTTTATTTTTTTTATGGGAAAAGGGGGGTGATTCAAACTTTTATTAGGGAAGGGGTTAAATGACCTTTATTAACACTTTTTTTTTTTACTTTTTTTTTGCAGTGTTATAGGTCCCATAGGGACCTATAACACTGCAAACACTGATCTCTTATACTGATCATTGTTATCCCATAGGGACCTATAACACTGCAAACACTGATCTCTTATACTGATCATTGTTATCCCATAGGGACCTATAACACTGCAAACACTGATCTCTTATACTGATCATTGTTATCCCATAGGGACCTATAACACTGCACACACTGATCTCTTATACTGATCATTATTATCCCATAGGGACCTATAACACTGCACACACTGATCTCTTATACTGATCATTATTATCCCATAGGGACCTATAACACTGCACACACTGATCTTATACTGATCATTGTTATCCCATAGGGACCTATAACACTGCAAACACTGATCTCTTATACTGATCATTGTTATCCCATAGGGACCTATAACACTGCAAACACTGATCTCTCCCATAGGGACCTATAACACTGCACACACTGATCTCTTATACTGATCATTGTTATCCCATAGGGACCTATAACACTGCAAACACTGATCTCTCCCATAGGGACCTATAACACTGCACACACTGATCTCTCCCATAGGGACCTATAACACTGCACACACTGATCTCTCATGCTGATCACTGGTATGTATTAACACGCCTGAGATCAGTGTTATCGGCGCTTGACTGCTCCTGCCTGGATCTCAGGCACGGAGCAGTCATTCGCCGATCGGACACCGAGGAGGCAGGTAGGGGCCCTCCTGGTGTCCTGCAAGCTGTTCGGGACGCCGCGATTTCACCGCGGCTGTCCCGAACAGCCCGACTGAGCAGCCGGGTCACTTTCACTTTAGAAGCGGCGGTCAGCTTTGACCGCCGCTTCTAAAGGGTTAATACCGCACATCGCCGGCGATGTGTGGTATTAGCCGCGGGTCCCGGCTGTTGATGAGTGCCGGGACCGACGCGATATGATGCGGGATCGCGGGAGCCGGCGCAGGACGTAAATATACGTCCTGCGTCGTTAAGGGGTTAAAGGGGTATTCCAGGCAAAACCTTTTTTTATATATATCAACTGGCTCCAGAAAGTTAAAGAGATTTGTAAATTACTTCGATTAAAAAATCTTAATCCTTCCAATAGTTATTAGCTTCTGAAGTTTTCTAACTAACTGCTCAATGATGATGTCACGTCCCGGGAGCTGTGCATGATGGGAGAATATCCCCATAGGAACTGCACAGCTACCGGGACGTGAGTCATCAGAGAGCAGTTAGACAGAAAACAACAACTCAACTTCAGAAGCTAATAACTATTGGAAGGATTAAGATTTTTTAATAGAAGTAATTTACAAATCTGTTTAACTTTCCGGAGCCAGTTGATATATATATAAATTTTTTTGCCTGGAATACCCCTTTAATCCTTTCAGTACTTATGAGCTTCTGAAGATGAGTTGTTCTTTTCTGTCTAAGTGCTCTCTGATGACACCTGTCTCGGGAACCGCCCTGTTTAGAAGCAAATCCCCATAGCAAACCTCTTCTAAACTGGGCGGTTCCCGAGACAAGCAGAGATGTCAGCAGAGAGCAATGTTGCCAGACAGAAAACAACTCAACTTCAGCAGCTGATAATTATTGAAAGGATTAAGATTTTTTAATAGAAGTAATTTACAAATCTGTTTAACTTTCTGGAGCCAGTTGACATAAAAAGCAAAGTTTTTTCCTGGATAACCCCTTTAAACCCTCTTAGGCTAAGTTTCCACTTGTATTTTTTTTCTGGCAGTATTTGAGCCAAAGCCAGAAGTGTATTCAAAGGGAATGGGAAATATAAAGGAAGGAATTATACTTCTCCTCCCTTATGGATCCACTTCTGACTTTGGCTCAAAAACAGCTGGGGCAGTTTTCCAAAAACTGCCAGAAAACAAAAAACAAGTGGAAACTTATCCTAAAGATCCAAACGATCCCCTGGTGACCCAGCCCATGAGTATAAATACCTGGTACTTCAGTTTGCTGTGTGGTTGTCCAGTACACCAGGGACCATCTCAGTGATTAGCATGCATAGTAACTATACCAGGTTATGGATATAATCCATGGTGGTCTAGTGGTTAGTAAATCATTTCTGCAATAGTCTAAAAGGTTGGATATTTTATCCCTTGGGTCTACGGAGTTCATACATCATATACTAGGTGCCAATTGGTTACTAACTATTGTTCCAAAGCTCTAGTGGATTAAAAATAATCCCTTTAAAGGGGTACTCTGGTGGAAAACTTTTTTTTTTCAATCAACTGGTCCCAGAAAGTTAACAGATTTGTAAATTACTTCTATTATAAAATCTTAATCCTTCCAGTACTTATTAGCTGCTGAACACTACAGAGAAAACAGTATTTTATCTCTGTATAGAGGAGACAATATTATAGTAGTTATATTCTTGTATATAGAAGCAGTATTATAGTAGTTATATTCTTGTATATAGAAGTATTATAGTAGTTATATTCTTGTATACAGGAGCAGTATTATAGTAGTTATATTCTTGTATATAGGAGCAGTATTATAGTAGTTATATTCTTGTATATATGAGCAGTATTATAGTAGGTATATTCTTGTATATAGGGGCAGTATTATAGTAGTTATATTCTTGTATATAGGAGCAGTATTATAGTAGTTATATTCTTGTATATAGGAGCAGTATTATAGTAGTTATATTCTTGTATATAGGAGGCAGTATTATAGTAGTTATATTCTTGTATATAGAAGCAGTATTATAGTAGTTATATTCTTGTATACAGGAGCAGTATTATAGTAGTTATATTCTTGTATATAGGAGCAGTATTATAGTAGGTATATTCTTGTATATAGGGGCAGTATTATAGTAGTTATATTCTTGTATATAGGAGCAGTATTATAGTAGTTATATTCTTGTATATAGGAGCAGTATTATAGTAGTTATATTCTTGTATATAGGAGGCAGTATTATATAAGTTATATTCTTGTATATAGAAGCAGTATTATAGTAGTTATATTCTTGTATATAGGAGCAGTATTATAGTAGTTATATTCTTGTATATAGGAGCAGTATTATAGTAGTTATATTCTTGTATATAGAAGCAGTATTATAGTAGTTATATTCTTGTATATAGGAGGCAGTATTATAGTAGTTATATTCTTGTATATAGGAGCAGTATAATAGTAGTTATATTCCTGTATATAGGAGCAGTGTTATAGTAGTTATATTCTTGTATATAGGAGCAGTATTATAGTAGTTATATTCTTGTATATAGGAGCAGTATTATAGTAGTTATATTCTTGTATATAGGAGCAGTATTATAGTAGTTATATTCTTGTATATAGGAGCAGTATTATAGTAGGTATATTCTTGTATATAGGAGCAGTATTATAGTAGTTATATTCTTGTATATAGGAGCAGTATTATAGTAGTTATATTCTTATATATAGGAGCAGTGTTATAGTAGTTATATTCTTGTATATAGGAGCAGTATTATAGTAGTTATATTCTTGTATATAGGAGCAGTGTTATAGTAGTTATATTCTTGTATAAAGGAGCAGTGTTATAGTAGTTATATTCTTGTATATAAGAGCAGTATTATAGTAGTTATATTCTTGTATATAGGAGCAGTATTATAGTAGTTAAATTCTTGTATATAGGAGGCAGTATTATAGTAGGTATATTCTTGTATATAGGGGCAGTATTATAGTAGTTATATTCTTGTATATAGGAGCAGTATTATAGTAGTTATATTCTTGTATATAGGAGCAGTATTATAGTAGTTACATTCTGGTATATAGGAGCAGTATTATTGTAGTTACATTCTGGTATATAGGAGCAGTATTATAGTAGTTATATTCTTGTATATAGGAGAAGTATTATAGTAGTTATATTGTATATAGGAGGCAGTATTATAGTAGATATATTCTTGTATATAGGAGCAGTATTATAAGTTATATTCTTGTGTATAGGAGCAGTATTATAGTAGATATTTTTGTATATAGGAGCAGTATTATAGTAGTTATATTCTTGTATATAGGAGCAGTATTATAGTACTTATATTCTTGTATTTAGGAGGCAGTTTTATAGTAGTTATATTCTTGTATTTAGGAGCAATATTATAGTAGTTATATTCTTGTATATAGGAGCAGTATTATAGTAGTTATATTCTTGTATATAGAAGCAGTATTATAGTAGTTATATTCTTGTACATAGGAGCAGTATTATAGTAGTTATATTCTTGTACATAGGAGCAGTATTATAGTAGTTGTATTCTTGTATATAGGAGCAGTATTATAGTAGTTATATTCTTGTATATAGGAGCAGTATTATAGTAGTTATATTCATGTATATAGGAGCAGGATTATAGTAGTTATATTCTTGTATATAGGAGCAGTATTATAGTAGTTATATTCTTGTATAAAGGAGCAGTATTATAGTAGTTATATTCTTGTATATAGGAGCAGTATTATAGTAGTTATATTCTTGTATATAGGAGAAGTATTATAGTAGTTATATTCTTGTATATAGGAGCAGTATTATAGTAGGTATATTCTTGTATATAGGAGCAGTATTATAGTAGTTATATTCTTGTATATAGAAGTATTATAGTAGTTATATTCTTGTGTATAGGAGCAGTATTATAGTAGTTATATTGTTGTATATAGGAGCAGTATTATAGTAATATTCTTGTACATAGGAGCAGTATTATAGTAGTTATATTCTTATATATAGGAGCAGTATTATAGTAGTTATATTCTTGTATATAGGAGCAGTATTATAGTAGTTATATTCTTGTATATTGGAGCAGTATTATAGTAGTTATATTCTTGTACATAGGAGCAGTATTATAGTAGTTATATTCTTGTATATAGGAGCAGTATTATAGTAGTTATATTCTTGTATATAGGAGCAGTATTATAGTAGTTATATTCTTGTATATAGGAGCAGTATTATAGTAGTTATATTCTTGTATATAAGAGCAGTATTATAATAGTTATATTCTTGTATATAGGAGGCAGTATTATAGCACTTATATTCTTGTATATAAGAGCAGTATTATAGTAGTTATATTCTTGTATATAGGAGGCAGTATTATAGCACTTATATTCTTGTATATAAGAGCTGTATTATAGTAGAGGAAATTATTTTCTTTTTGGAGCACAGTGCTCTCTGCTGACATCTCTGTCCATTTTAAGAACTGTCCAGAGTAGGAGAAAATCCCCATAGCAAACATATGCTGCTCTGGACAGTTCCTAAAATGGACAGAGATGTCAGCAGAGAGCACTGTGCTCATAATGTCAGCAGAGAGCACTGTGTTCCAAAAAGAAAATAATTTCCTATGTAGTATTCAGCAGCTAATAAGTACTGGAAGGATTAAAACATTTTAATAGAAGTGATTTACAAATCTGTTTAACTTTCTGGCACCAGTTGATTAAAAAAAAAAAAAAAAAAAAAATTCCACCGGAGTACCCCTTTAAGATCAATATTTTCCTCCGATTGCCCCTCTCGGGTCAGCAATGTATCTGACTGTCAATTCCAATAAATCAGATTTATTCTCTATAGAAATGTTACTATAAAGCAGTGGTCTTCAACCTGCGGACCTCCAGATGTTGCAAAACTACAATTCCCTGCATGCCCGGACAGCCAACGGCTGTCCGGGCGTGCTGGGAATTGTAGTTTTGCAACATCTGGGGGTCCGCAGGTTGGAGACCACTGCTATAGAGTCTTGTGAACGCAGTGAAAAGACCTCGATTGCTGACCACACATATAAGATATTGTGCACTTTTTATACCTTAGCCAGCAGGGGGCAGTGTTGGGATTTTCCATGGCAATATTTTAGTGTAAGAAGAAGAATATATTTTTCGGCATCTTGTCATCGATGTAGTCACAAGTGGCTCCTTACAAATAAATTGCATTTGTTCTTCTCGACCAGATCTATATGTTTCGCACTCATCTCGACCATTTTCCATTCATTTCCACCAAACTCAATAAACGTACTTCGGTGAAATGCAGGCACTCGGAGCTCCCAGAAGACCAATTACATGGTATATGTCGGACGACTATTTACGCCGAGTTCAGCTGTTGTTTCCCTGTTATATTAAGTGACAGCCGGGGCTTGTATACAAGAAGGGAGAAAGGGGGAAAGACAAGAGCTGGATGCTGCATAATGCATTGGCTCCTTTAAATATTTACATAGCAGCCGTATTATGAGCACGTGTGAGAACGTGGCAGCTGGCACGGGGTATATAGGTGCGCTACCTACCCCCTTATATACGTCTATATAGGCGACCTACTGAGATGCAGAGGAATGCCAGAATTATGCCAGGGTGAAAGGATACAGGAAGCAAAACAATGTAAGGCAACAGAGCAAGAAATGAGTGTGTATATAGAAATAAAATATATAATATAGTCTGTAATTACACCGCAGTGGAGGTGAACAGACACGAGACACGAGCGGCCAAGTGTAACAATAACAACCAATTACCGCTATATAGTACGGGAAGAAAATGCTTCCACAGCTAGAAGCCTGCGGATCAACAAGAATAGAACTTCTAGAAAAAAAAAACACTGTGTACAAGAATATAACAACTATAATACTGCTCCTATATACAGGAATATATCTACTATAATACTGCTCCTATATACAGGAATATATCTACTATAATACTGCTCCTATATACAAGAATATAACTACTATAATACTGCTCCTATATACAAGAATATAACTACTATAATACTGCTCCTATACACAAGAATATAACTACTATAATACTGCTCCTATATACAAGAATATAACTACTATAATACTGCTCCTATATACAAGAATATAACTACTATAATACTGCCTCCTATATACAAGAATATAACTACTATAATACTGCTCCTATATACAAGAATATAACTACTATAATACTGTTCCTATATACAAGAATATAACTACTATAATACTGCTCCTATATACAAGAATATAACTACTATAATACTACTCCTATATACAAGAATATAACTACTATAATACTGCTCCTATATACAAGAATATAACTACTATAATACTGCTCCTATATACAAGAATATAACTACTATAATACTGCTCCTATATACAGGAATATAACTACTATAATACTGCTTCTATATACAAGAATATAACTACTATAATACTGCTCCTATATACAGGAATATAACTACTATAATACTGCTCCTATATACCAGAATATATCTACTATAATACTGCTCCTATATACAAGAATATAACTACTATAATACGGCTCCTATATACAAGAATATAACTACTATAATACTGCTCCTATATACAAGAATATAACTACTATAATACTGCTCCTATATACAAGAATATAACTTCTATAATACTGCCTCCTATATACAAGAATATATCTACTATAATACTGCTCCTATATACAAGAATATAACTACTATAATACGGCTCCTATATACAAGAATATAACTACTATAATACTGCTCCTATATACAAGAATATAACTACTATAATACTGCTCCTATATACAAGAATATAACTTCTATAATACTGCCTCCTATATACAAGAATATATCTACTATAATACTGCTCCTATATACAAGAATATATCTACTATAATACTGCTCCTATATACAAGAATATAACTTCTATAATACTGCCTCCTATATACAAGAATATATCTACTATAATACTGCTCCTATATACAAGAATATAACTACTATAATACTGCTCCTATATACAAGAATATAACTACTATAATACTGCTCCTATATACAAGAATATAACTACTATAATACTGCTCCTATATACAGGAATATAACTACTATAATACTGCTTCTATATACAAGAATATAACTACTATAATACTGCTCCTATATACAGGAATATAACTACTATAATACTGCTCCTATATACCAGAATATATCTACTATAATACTGCTCCTATATACAAGAATATAACTACTATAATACGGCTCCTATATACAAGAATATAACTACTATAATACTGCTCCTATATACAAGAATATAACTACTATAATACTGCTCCTATATACAAGAATATAACTTCTATAATACTGCCTCCTATATACAAGAATATATCTACTATAATACTGCTCCTATATACAAGAATATAACTACTATAATACGGCTCCTATATACAAGAATATAACTACTATAATACTGCTCCTATATACAAGAATATAACTACTATAATACTGCTCCTATATACAAGAATATAACTTCTATAATACTGCCTCCTATATACAAGAATATATCTACTATAATACTGCTCCTATATACAAGAATATATCTACTATAATACTGCTCCTATATACAAGAATATAACTTCTATAATACTGCCTCCTATATACAAGAATATATCTACTATAATACTGCTCCTATATACAAGAATATATCTACTATAATACTGCTCCTATATACAAGAATATAACTTGCAAGAAGAGTCCAGTGTCCAATAACTCAGAGGATGATATTTATTTCACCAGATGGTCATGGCAGGAACACAAGGTACAGTGACGCGTTTCGGCCTTACAAGGCCTTAGTCATACATGGTGTATGACTAAGGCCTTGTTGTAAGGCCGAAACGCGTCACTGTACCTTGTGTTCCTGCCATGACCATCTGGTGAAATAAATATCATCCTCTGAGTTATTGGACGCTGGACTCCTCTTTCTTCTTGCTGTTCATTTTGGGCGAGGTCCACGCCCTGACCGCGCGCACCTGGGGTGAGCTGAAGCACTGTTGTTTCTCTGTCTTAAGAATATAACTACTATAATACTGCTCCTATATACAAGAATATAACTACTATAATACTGCATCCTATATACAAGAATATAACAGCTATAATACTGCTCCTATATACAAGAATATAACTACTATAATACTCCTCCTATATACAAGAATATAACTACTATAATACTCCTCCTATATACAAGAATATAACTACTATAATATTGCTCCTATATACAAGAATATAACTACTATAATAATGCTCCTATATACAAGAATATAACTACTATAATACTGCTCCTATATACAAGAATATAACTACTATAATACTGCTCTTATATACAAGAATATAACTACTATAATACTGCTCCTATATACAAGAATATAACTACTATAATACTGCCCCCTATATACAAGAATATAACTACTATAATACTGCTCCTGTATACAAGAATATAACTACTATAATACTGCTCCTATATACAAGAATATAACTACTATAATACTCCTCCTATATACAAGAATATAACTACTATAATATTGCTCCTATATACAAGAATATAACTACTATAATACTGCTCCTATATACAAGAATATAACTACTATAATACTGCTCCTATATACAAGAATATAACTACTATAATACTGCTCCTATATACAAGAATATAACTACTATAATACTGCTCCTATATACAAGAATATAACTACTATAATACAGCCCCTATATACAAGAATATAACTACTATAATACTGCCTCCTATATACAAGAATATAACTACAATAATACTGCTCCTATATACAAGAATATAACTACTATAATACTGCCCCTATATACAAGAATATAACTACTATAATACTGCCCCTATATACAAGAATATAACTACTATAATACTGCTCCTATATACAAGAATATAACTACTATAATACTGCTCCTATATACAAGAATATAACTACTATAATACTGCTCCTATATACAAGAATATAACTACTATAATACTGCTCCTATATACAAGAATATGACTACTATAATACTGCTCCTATATACAAGACTATAACTACCATAATACTGCTCCTATATACAAGAATATAACTACCATAATACTGCTCCTATATACAAGAATATAACTACTGTAATACTGCTCCTATATACAAGAATATAACTACTATAATACTGCTCCTATATTCAAGAATATAACTACTATAATACTGCTCCTATATACAAGACTATAACTACTATAATACTGCTCCTATATACAAGAATATAACTACTATAATACTGCTCCTATATACAAGAATATAACTACTGTAATACTGCCCCCTATATACAAGAATATAACTACTATAATACTGCTCCTATATCCAAGAATATAACTACTGTAATACTGCTCCTATATACAAGAATATAACTACTATAATACTGCTCCTATATACAAGAATATAACTACTATAATACTGCTCCTATATACAAGAATACAACTACTATAATACTGCTCCTATATACAAGAATATAACTACTATAATACTGCCCCTATATACAAGAATATAACTACTATAATACTGCTCCCTATATACAAGAATATAACTACTACAATACTGCTCCTATATACAAGAATATAACTACTATAATACTGCTCCTATATACAAGAATATAACCACTATAATACTGCTCTTATATACAAGAATATAACTACTATAATACTGCTCCTATATACAAGAATATAACTACTATAATACTGCTCCTATATACAAGAATATAACTATTATAATACTGCCCCCTATATACAAGAATATAACTGCTATAATACTGCTCCTATATACAGGAATATAACTACTATAATACTGCTCCTATATACAAGAATATAACTACTATAATACTGCCTCCTAGCTGAGAGGTTGTGTCTGTGTAGCTCTCCTGATGTCTGGAGAAAGCCCAGGGAGGGGCCACCCTGGGTGGGGAAGCTCCCCAAGCAAGGCCCAGGCTTCTCGGCCTATTCTGGGAATTAATCCCCAGACACCACAAACCATGGATGAAAATCCTAAAGTTTCTCTGGATGTGAGAAATGTTCAGAATGTTGTCAGTTCTGGTGCAGTAAGAAGCACAGATGAGAAGAAAGCTGTGGAAGTGAGGAAAGAAACTTCATCAAGTAAGGTAATGGCTGCAGGTACAATCCACCCCTCCTGCAGTCAGACAGAGGAGAACATCCCTGGAGAAGCAGACCATGCAGGAGAATCTGCAGCAGCCTGTCCTGATACGTTCTGACCGCACACGATACGGGAGCGGGAGCAGCGCAAAAGTTACAAGCGCGCCAGAGGGGACCAGAGGGAGTACACCAGGAAGGCTTCAGGGGGCCACAAGTGCGGTCACTGAGAAGAACCAGGGGCCCAGTCCCCAGTCTGGAGATTGTGACCCCGCAGCAGTGACCACAGCACCGAGACAGATCCCACCTCAGAAGCAGAGTCCTGTGAGTACCCCACCAGCGCGGCCCCCCAATACTCAGCGGGTGCCTGAACTGTGTTTGGCCGAGCAGATCCCAGCTCTGGTAAAGAGACTTGAGGAACTAAAAAGTACAAAGTTACAGCTGCAGAGACAAACAGATAGAATGTATATACAAGCTAAAGGCTGAAGCTGAGCTCCCTCGCTGTGCAGCTCGCTGACACTGTGCAGGACATGGAGGACGTATTGGACCAGATGGGACCAGTCGCTGAGACCTTCAGAAACCAGCAAAGATTTGAGGGATATAAGGAAAGACCAAAGTCATCTCCATCTACTGCTGCAACCAAGTCTTCAGCCTCACCAGGGGACACCCAGCAGTCCTGTACAAGACAAGAGGACATCCAGCAGTCCTGTGCAAGACCACTCCTCAGACCAGCCAGCTTCCCTTTTGAAAAAGGGGATTTGTACAGACAAGCAGAAGCAAGCGTCCAGCAACATCAGAGACCTGCAGAGACTCCTCCAGAGGTACCACAAGTCCCAGCAGTCAGCACGGTGAAGCAGGACAACGGACACATACCTGAAGGTAACTCTGTAACAGTAGTGCAGTCACCACAAGCCCCTGGGGGCAGTAGAGAGCAGCAGGACTGTGGACTCTTACCTGAAGGCAGCAGTGCAGCAGAGAGTTCACAGGACATGGCTCTGCAGGGATTGCTGGGCTCTGTAGTGCAGGATCATGCTGCCAGTGACTGCACTGATATGACTGTATGTGATATTACTGATAATGTGTCTGCAGAGGGGAGCGCTTCACAGTCTGTGTGGGATCTGGGGTCATGTCCACCATTAGTTCAGCCTTCAGAGGCTTGTGACCCCCAGAGTATAGAGGTTAATGGTGGGGAGGGGGCTGTACAGTCTGATGGACAACACTTCCCCCCTTTAGTCACACAAGTGTCAGACCCCCCTAGTACGGCTGGTCAGCAGCCACCACAGCGCCCCCAAGTACAGCAGGAGGGTAGAAGTAGTGGCGCCTCCTCTGGTAATGCCTGGAGTCGTGGGTCACCATTCATGTCCAATGTAAACTATACGGGTCAGGCTTTCAAGAGGAGGAACGTGGTCAGGTTCAGACATAGAGGGGCCAAGGAGGAGCTGCCTGACAGGAGGTTTGTGGTCCGTGAACTTCTGTGCCACCAAATGGGCTTCCTGCCATCTAACATCCTGGCAGTGATAAACCTTCCTGACAGGCAGGGCTATGACGTCAGCTTCATGTCTGACCTGGACCGCTTCTGGGCCCATGTCACCCGGGTGAGAGATGCTGATGGCTGGAATAAGTTCAGCTTTGTCCCCATCTCCAGACCGGACACAGCGAATGTCACCATTATATTCTGGAACGAGTCTGTCCCCCCCCCAGGATATTGTTGTGTGGTTAAAAAGGCACTGTGACCTAATGTCAGACCTGACTAAGACCAGGGATGAGGACGGCATATGGACGGGAGGGTGGAAGGTCCTGGTGAAGTTACGGCAGATTAATAACATTACCCAACATCTGCCCAATTCTTTCTTTATTGGCCGGGAGAAAGGGGTTTGTTTCTATGCAGGTCAGCCCAGAAAATGCTTCAAGTGTGGGAAGACCGGTCATATCGCGAGTGTGTGCACCCTGGTGAAGTGTAATTTATGTGGGGAGATCGGCCATGTCAGCGCCACCTGCCAGAACATCCGCTGCAACCTCTGTGGTAAGACCGGTCACTCCCACAGGGACTGTCCTGACGCCTGGCATAATATCTGTAAGGACTTCCCTGATGAGGACCTGCTGGAGGGGGCGGAGGACCTGGAGGAGGAGACGTTGGTGTCAGGGTCAGCAGTGACACAGCCCGAGCCTCAGCATAACACTAGGGGTGACAATATGGGTGACACTGTAGGTGACACTAGGGGTGACAATATGGGTGACAATATGGGTGACAATATGGGTGACAATATGGGTGACAATATTGGTGACACTAGTGGTGACACTAGTGGTGACAATATGGGTGACACTGTAGGTGACACTAGGGGTGACAATATGGGTGACAATATTGGTGACACAGTGCCCGACCAGTCCCAGCCAGGAGCCACTGAGGGGAACAGGGAGGTCACTGAGCAGGTTGTGGCCATGTCTTCTTCCGCCCCAGCATCAATAAATCCGCAGAAGAGACGGAAAAAAGACAAAACCAGCCGTAAGCCTGAGGAGGGATGGACCACTGTCCAAAAGCCCTCCAAAAAGAAAGTAGACCCCGGGTCAGGTGTCATGTCCATCACAAATAGGTACAGTGTGTTGTCAGAGTCAGACGCTGAGGAAGAGATGGAGAGGGAGTTGAAGCGAGTGGTAGATGAATTTAATGAGGACCAAGAGGGTGATCCCCCCACAAAAAGGAGACCCCCACGAGATAAACATCTGTCCGCATCGGACATGGAAACAGGTGGTCAGCAGGAGGGCTCGGACTCAGATCTGTGATGATGGGGGTGACATCTCTGCTTCTTCTGCTTTCCTTTGTTATGATGGCCGACTTTACCCTTAAAGTGTTCTCCAGTAATGTGAACAGTGTCAGAGTGAGGAGGACCAGACACGTCGTATATGACCATCTAAAGTCTATTGATGCTGACATCTTCTTCTTACAGGAGACACGTTTAAATACTCAAGGACTGTTACGTGAAGCAGAGCGTGAATGGCGGTCTGGTCCATCCTTTTGGTCACTGGCTGTGGAACCAAGTGCCGGGGTCTCTATCCTGTTTACCACCAATGATGTAACTGTACATAGGCTGACAGAGGTATTGATGGGAAGGTGCCTAATGCTAGAAGTTACTATTCGGGGTAGAAGGCTCCGACTCATTAATATCTATGGTTCACAGACAGTGACTGAAAGGGTTAACCTTTATAATGAAGTGAAGCCATATCTCTTCACGTCTGTCCCCGTCATCTTGGCTGGAGATTTTAATGCCTCCAGAACAACTAGTGACAGATCCTCTAATAGACCTCTAACACGAGACTCCAAGGTCTTAAACAGCATCATTCTACAGGCCGGGTTGTCAGATGTGTTTGTGCAGGGTGGTCGGAAGGCAAAGTTTACCTATTTTTGTGGTGGAAGAAGCAGTAGGATAGATTTGGCTCTGGTTAGTCCTACAGAGACGATTGGTGAGAAAGATGAGAAGATCGTCCCTTATTCTGACCATCTGGCCTTATATTTCTGTTTGGGTGTCACACGGTGTCCTGAGACAGGTAGAGGGTTGTGGAGACTGAATTCCAGCCTATTAGAGGATCCTTCTGTGGAGAGACAGATTCACTCTCTTATACAGGGTCAGCTAGAGCGGGTGGACTTCTATGATGATATGGCCGCCTGGTGGGAGGATGTCAAGGATGAGATCAGAACCCTCTTAAAGAGACTGTCCTTTATAAAGGGGAGGAGTAAGTATGGCCAGTATCTCAAGCTGCGCAAAGAATTGGAGTCACTATATTCGGCGGGTGGGGACCAACAAAGGATAGACCGGCTGAAATCTGAGATAAGGCAGTATCAGTACAGCAGGTATACCTCCCTGGTTCTTGAACGGGATTATGGGTCCTTAGGGTCTCCTGATCCCTTTGAGAATTGCCGGGAGCGGGTGGCAAATAAATCTGTCACCGGTCTCACTGACTCCCAGGGTGTTTTGCAGGAATCTCGGGAGGGTATCCTGGGGGTGGTGAGATCGTACTATGCTGACTTGTTTCAGAGGAAGGTTTTGGATAGAGACAAGATGACCCAATTCTTGGAGACAACTCCGCTCCCTGATACTAATGATTTGGACTTTTCTCCTTTGACAGCAGAATTGACAGTGGCAGAGGTCAAAGAGGCCATTGATAAGTTACATCTGAAGAAGGCACCAGGTCCAGATGGGATAACAGCAGAATTCTATAAGACATTCAGAGACCTCTTGGCTCCAATCCTCGTGGATGTTTACACAAATTGTCTAGAAAGTCACCTGATGCCTCCATCCATGAGAGTGTCCTCGCTGATTCTGCTGTCTAAAGGTAAAGAACCGAGTGACATCAAGAACTGGAGGCCAATTGCCCTCTTGAATGTCGACAGGAAGATTCTGGCAAAGATCCTGTTTTCTAGGTTAGTTTGTCTGTCCCCGGCACTGTTGGCAGGCTGTCAGTATGGCACAGTAAAAGGGCGGAACATCTCTGGGGCAGTGATCTCCATAAGGGAGATGTTTGAGAGATGTAAAGCCCTGAGGTGTGGGAGATATGTTGTCAGTCTTGACCAGGCTAAAGCCTTTGACAGAGTAGATCATGAGTATCTATGGGCCACTTTGTCAAAGTACGGTATTCCGGGACAATTCATCGATTGGCTGAAGACTTTGTATTGTGAGGCCGAGAGCTTTCCTCTGATCAATGGTTGGCAGGGTGACACGTTCAGGGTAGAGGTGGGGTGAGACAAGGTTGCCCACTGAGCCCGCTGCTGTATGTATTTGCCTTAGACCCATTTCTGAGGTCACTGCAGGAGTGTGGTTTTCAGGGGGTGCCGGTCCCCCACTGCCTACCCCTGAGTGTTGTTGCCTACGCGGATGATGTGACCGTAGTGATATCTGAGCCTCGTGAGGTGGAGATGTTGTCTGCGGCCATCAGAAGTTACTCGGAGGCCTCAGGGTCTCTGGTCAACCTTGAGAAGAGTCAAGCTCTCTGGGTATCAGATACAGATTTTGATCTGCCCCAATTTGTGAGAGCCTCCTCCTATATTAAAATCCTAGGGGTCAAATTCGGGAGGGACGATAACGCCAAACTAAATTGGGAAGAGAAGTTGGAAGCCGGAAATGCAAAGGTTCAGCGCTGGAAGAACTGGAGGCTGACCTATAGAGAAAGGGTTAAAATGTTGAAGACTTACCTGGTCCCCGTCTTCTTGTATGTCTCTGTTGTGTTTCCTTTGCCAGAATCTTTCTCTGCTCGGCTCTTTAGCCTGTTCTTCCAAATGTTCTGGGGGAACAGGTTGAATCTGATAAAAAGAGGGATCACCTACCTACAGAGGACAGAGGGTGGGTTGGATATGCTGAATCCAAGGGTGTTCTTTGACTCCATGTTTCTAAAAGTAAATTTTGGTTGCATGGACTCAAACAACAGCTCCCTGTGGGCGAATAGTATCAGGGACTGGATATTGCCTTTTGCAGAGTCTTGGGTGCGAGGCGGCAGTCTCAAGAGGGGGAGATGGACGCGTGACTACCTCCCCCCGTACCTGGAATACGGGCTCAGATGTCTGAAGAGATGGCGCATTGAGAAGTCCTATATAGAGAGTAAGCCAAGGAAGGATCTATACGTAAGGGTTTGTAGGGCTTTCTTCTGCTCTCCACTTGCCTTGAGGGATTGTGTGACCAGCACTTTACAGGAAAGTCTAAAGTTCCTCAATGGGAAACGACTCCCCGCAAAATTCTTTGACATAGCTTGGCTGTCGCTCCATGGGAGGCTCTTTGTCAGGGGTAACCTGAAATATCTAAGCGTTTCTGATAGGAACTGTCCTCTGGGTTGTCAGCAGGAGGAGACGATGGAGCATTTCATATCTGACTGCAGGGCCGGGAGGAGGATATGGGAAGAAGTGTCCGGTAAGCTGAACATCCCATTACTGCAGTCCCTGACTTACCCTGACATCATATACGCTGTACCGTTCAGTAACAGGACTGTAGACAGGGGGACTATGTACATAATAATTACTATCACTAAATATTACCATTGGCACATGAGAACTAGAGTGTCCATACACAACGAGCCATTCCACCACATCACAGCAGTAAGACAGATCATGTCCGAGCTCCAGTGGGTAAAGTCATTAGAGATACGGAGGAACCAAAATAATGGGAAATTATGGAGGAATGTCTCTTTGGTTTAACACGGATGATGTCATGTTATTTTATTACATTTTTTTGTGTTTTTCCTTTTCCAGCAAATGTGGACTTTCTAAGTTTAATATTACTCTGTACATACTCTAGTTGAGTAGTCATTGTGTGTACAATGCTTGTTATTTTTGTTTTGCATTGTAAGAATTTATGTTAATTGTAATTTTGTTTGTTTTCACAATAAAAATTGCCTCCTATATACAAGAATATAACTACTATAATACTGCTCCTATATACAAGAATATAACTACTATAATACTGCCTCCTATATACAAGAATATAACTACTATAATACTGCCTCCTATATACAAGAATATAACTACTATAATACTGCTCCTATATACAAGAATATAACTACTATAATACTGCTCCTATATACAAGAATATAACTACTATAATACTGCCTCCTATATACAAGAATATAACTACTATAATACTGCCTCCTATATACAAGAATATAACTACTATAATACTGCCTCCTATATACAAGAATATAACTACTATAATACTGCTCCTATATACAAGAATATAACTACTATAATACTGCTCCTATATACAAGAATATAACTACTATAATACTGCCTCCTATATACAAGAATATAACTACTATAAAACTGCTCCCTATATACAAGAATATAACTACTATATTACTGCTCCTATATACAAGAATATAACTACTATAATACTGCTCCTATATACAAGAATATAACTACTATAATACTGCTCCTATATACAAGAATATAACTACTATAATACTGCTCCTATATACAAGAATATAACTACTATAATACTGCCCCCTATATACAAGAATATAACTACTATAATACTGCTCCTACATACAAGAATATAACTACTATAATACTACCTCCTATATACAAGAATATAACTACTATAATACTGCTCCTATATACAAGAATATAACTACTATAATACTGCTCCTATATACAAGAATATAACTACTATAATACTGCTCCTATATAGAAGAATATAACTACTATAATACTGCTCCTATATACAAGAATATAACTACTATAATACTGCCTCCTATATACAAGAATATAACTACTATAATACTGCCTCCTATATACAAGAATATATCTACTATAATACTGCTCCTATATACAAGAATATAACTACTATAATACTGCTCCTATATACAAGAATATAACTACTATAATACTGCTCCTATATACAAGAATATAACTACTATAATACTGCTAATCTATAAACTAACTTAACTTTACAAATTTAGATGACCACGTTATATCACTTGGGGTCTGAGTGTTTGCAGATTTAGGAATTTACAGGTCTATACTGGCACCAGTAGTTGGGGGTCCCAGTTACTCTCGCCGCCCCCCATACTCATCAGCTTTCTTGTGATATGTTAGCACTCAGACCTCTGTGGTGATTTCTGTGCCTCGTCTGGTTCTGTCTTCTGACGCTCTTCAGGGCTGATAGACGAGCGTGGAGCTAATGAGGCTGAGAGAAGGAGATAATACATTTAATTACAGGAAAATCGGCAAAATCCACAACTCATTACCAAATGTTATCAGGGTCAGAACCCAGGAAGAATGCAACCGAACGGACTCTGCTACATTCAGGATAAACTCCAGAAAATTACATATTATCAGGAGATCAATGTGTAATTACTGTAACATCAATTCCAAAATGGGTTTAATATTCTACGTGATCATTAGAAAACAGTATTTTATCTCTGCACAGAGGAGACAGTATTATAGTAGTTATATTCTTGTATATAGGAGCAGTATTATAGTAGTTATATTCTTATATATAGGAGCAGTATTATAGTAGTTATATTCTTGTATATAGGAGCAGTATTATAGTAGTTATATTCTTGTACATAGGAGGCAGTATTATAGTAGTTATATTCTTGTATATAGGAGCAGCAGTATTATAGTAGTTATATTCTTGTATATAGGAGCAGCAGTATTATAGTAGTTATATTCTTGTATATAGGAGCAGTATTATAGTAGTTATATTCTTGTATATAGGGGGCAGTATTATAGTAGTTATATTCTTGTATATAGGAGCAGTATGATAGTAGTTATATTCTTGTATATAGGAGGCAGTATTATAGTAGTTATATTCTTGTATATAGGAGCAGTATTATAGTAGTTATATTCTTGTATATAGGAGCAGCATTATAGTAGTTATATTCTTGTATATAGGAGGCAGTATTATAGTAGTTATATTCTTGTATATAGGAGCAGTATTATAGTAGTTATATTCTTGTATATAGGAGGCAGTATTATAGTAGTTATATTCTTGTATATAGGAGCAGTATTATAGTAGATATATTCTTGTATATAGGAGCAGTATTATAGTAGTTATATTCTTGTATATAGGGGCAGTATTATAGTAGTTATATTCTTGTATATAGGAGGAGTATTATAGTAGTTATATTCTTGTATATAGGGGCAGTATTATAGTAGTTATATTCTTTTATATAGGAGGCAGTATTATAGTAGTTATATTCTTGTATATAGGGGCAGTATTATAGTAGTTATATTCTTGTATATAGGAGGAGTATTATAGTAGTTATATTCTTGTATATATGAGGCAGTATTATAGTAGTTATATTCTTGTATATAGGAGGCAGTATTATAGTAGTTATATTCTTGTATATAGGAGCAGTATTATAGTAGTTATATTCTTGTATATAGGAGGCAGTATTATAGTAGTTATATTCTTGTATATAGGAGGCAGTATTATAGCAGTTATATTCTTGTATATAGGATGCAGTATTATAGTAGTTATATTCTTGTATATAGGAGGCAGTATTATAGTAGTTATATTCTTGTATATAGGAGCAGTATTCTAGTAATTATATTCTTGTATATAGGAGGCAGTATTATAGTAGTTATATTCTTGTATATAGGAGCAGTATTATAGTAATTATATTCTTGTATATAGGAGCAGTATTATAGTAGTTATATTCTTCTATATAGGGGCAGTATTATAGTAGTTATATTCTTGTATATAGGAGGCAGTATTATAGTAGTTATATTACTTTGTAATGTACATGCATTACCTTTCCTGAATCGATTGCCCTTTTCATCCTTGGTCACCCTGCTGGAAGTAGTACATTCCATTGGCATCCATATTACCGTCATTTTGTGACAATATGTCCCCTTTTTTTCGTCACACTTGTGGGTTTGACAGGGATCTATGTGAGATGTAGTCTTTGCAGGCTCTTTTGGTGGTAAGTGGTCATATAGTTATTGGATTTTTCCAGACTTTTGTCAGATAACACCTTTAGTCGTCCCTCTAATGTCTGTCTGATCTGTTGTACCAGGTATCGTGGTCACATCCCCTCTGATGTCTTCACTTATGGTGACACCTATGGAAACACTACTGCGCGCTGCTTTCAGGATTTCCGCTCTGCGGCGCTCTGCACCAGTCAGAGTCCGTACCATAAAGGGGGACAGTTTCCTACCAGTTTCTCCAATGACCCCGCTCTGGTGATAGGTAACCGCTCCCGAGGTTGGGACAGATATCTTCACAGTCCCACTTGGTCCAGATACAATGTGGATTACGACCGCACACAAGGACTGAGCCAGTTTATGAAGGTTGGTCATATGTAGTCACAGTATCTTCAGTATCCAAATCTACATAACAAAACCAGTTCATCATATTTAGATACAATCACACACATACAGTGCTCCCTCAAGTTACAATATTAATTGGTTCCAGAACGACCATTGTATGTTGAGATCATTGTATGTTGAGACCATTGTATGTTTAGATCATAACTCTATAGAAACCTGGTAATTGGTTCTGAAGCCACCAAAAGGTCATCCAAAAATAGGAAAAAGTGAGGATTAAAGATAAGTAAGTAGATAACTAATAGAGATAAAGCAAATCCTTACATATAAAAGTAAGAAAGATCTGCTGGGAACTGTAATCACTGTCTATTTAAGCGTTTTCCAACTAGGGTGCCCCCAGCTGTTGCAAAAACTACAACTCCCAGCATGCCCGGACAGCCTTCGGCTGTCCGGGCATGCTGGGAGTTGTAGTTTTGCAACAGCTGGAGGCGCCGTTGTTGGGAAACACTGGTCTATGTAGAGGACAGGAGCTTCTTCAGGGTCCTGTACAGTACACGCAATGTCCTAAAAAAGTTAAATGGAGCCGTCGTTACTTGGTGTCCAAAGGAGCAGCTAGCCATGGCATGGGTTAAAAGTAGTACAGAACATGTAATACCTCCCTGTACTGTAGGGGGCGCTACCAGACACCAGTCAATGCATACACTTCAGTAATACAGGTAAAGAGTACAGAACATGTAATACCTCCCTGTGCTGTAGGGGGCGCTACCAGACACCAGTCAGTGCCTGCACTTCAGTAATACAGGTAAAGAGTACAGAACATGTAATACCACCCTGTGCTGTAGGGGGCGCTACCAGACACCAGTCAGTGCCTGCACTTCAGTAATACAGGTAAAGAGTACAGAACATGTAATACCTCCCTGTACTGTAGGGGGCACTACCAGACACCAGTCATTGTATGCACTTCAGTAATACAGGTAAAGAGTACAGAACATGTGATACATCCCTGTACTGTAGGGGGCGCTACCAGACACCAGTCATTACATACACTTCAGTAATACAGGTAAAGAGTACAGAACATGTAATACCTCCCTGTACTGTTGGGGGTGCTACCAGACACCAGTCAGTGCATACACTTCAGTAATACAGGTAAAGAGTACAGAACATGTAATACCTCCCTGTACTGTAGGGGGCGCTACCAGACACCAGTCAGTGCATGCACTTCAGTAATACAGGTAAAGAGTACAGAACATGTAATATCTCCCTGTACTGTAGGGGGCGCTACCAGACACCAGTTACTACATACACTTCAGTAATACAGGTAAAGAGTACAGAACATGTAATACATCCCTGTACTGTAGAGGGCGCTACCAGACACCAGTCAGTGCATACACTTCAGTAATACAGGTAAAGAGTACAGAACATGTAATACCTCCCTGTACTGTAGGGGGCGCTACCAGACACCAGTCAGTGCATACACTTCAGTAACACAGGTAAAGAGTACAGAACATGTAATACCTCCCTGTACTGTAGGGGGCACTACCAGACACCAGTCATTGTATGTACTTCAGTAATACAGGTAAAGAGTACAGAACATGTAATACCTCCCTGTACTGTAGGGGGCGCTACCAGACACCAGTCAGTGCATACACTTCAGTAATACAGGTAAAGAGTACAGAACATGTAATACCTCCCTGTACTGTAGGGGGCGCTACCAGACACCAGTCAGTGCATACACTTCAGTAATACAGGTGAAGAGTACAGAACATGTAATACCTCCCTGTACTGTAGGGGGCACTACCAGACATCAGTCAGTGCATACACTTCAGTAATACAGGTAAAGAGTACAGAACATGTAATATCCCCCTGTACTGTAGGGGGCGCTACCAGACACCAGTCACTACATACACTTCAGTAATACAGGTAAAGAGTACAGAACATGTAATACCTCCCTGTACTGTAGAGGGTGCTACCAGACACCAGTGCATACACTTTAGTAATAAAGGGGTCTTACCAGTGAATGCCCATTCTGATTGGTCGGTTCTTCCAGCCATTGACATGTTTTGCAGATTCCATAGCATTGTATGTTGAGTCTGGTTTCAAGTTACAATGGTCCAAAAAATGTTGCGGCCATTGTAAGTAGTGTTGAGCGGCATAGGCCATATTCGAATTCGCGAATATTCGCGAATATAATCGCGAATATTCGTCATATATTCGCGAATATTCGCATATTCGTTATATTCTCGTTTTATTTTCGCATATGCGAATATTCGCGTATGCGAAAATTAGCATATGTGAATATTAGCAAATACAAAATTAGCATACGCGCAAATTCGCATATGCGAAAATTAGCATATGCGAAATTTTCTCATATGCGAATTTTCGCACGCCAGTCTCACAGAGTAGTATTAGAGCCTTCTTTACACCACACGAGCTGGAAGCAGAGAGGGATGATCACTGTGATGTGTACTGTGAAGAAAAAAAAAAAAGAAAAAAAAAAAAAAAAAAAAAAAAAAAACGAATATTCGTAATTACGAATATATAGCGCTATATTCGCGAAATTCGCGAATTCGCGAATATGCAATATTCGCGAAAAATATTCGAATTGCGAATATTCGCGAGCAACACTAATTGTAAGTTGAGGGATCACTGTACAATCTTACAAACACACAGATTTGTACTTGTAGAAACACATCTTACAAATTTGTAATTTCCATGTGTATGTTTATGTATGTGCCCATTATTAAAGCTCCTGGCTCTGTTCTTTTGTAACAGCGCACCGTGTGGTCAAAAATAGTATTGCAAGTAATTTGAATGATGCAAAATTTCCCATCTGATGCTGGCGATTAAAGGGGTTATCCAGGAAAAAAACTTTATATATATATATATATATATATATATATATATACTCAGACAAAGCAAAAGGTGCAGCACTCCAATTCCGGTAGAAAAAGATTTGTGTATTTATTCACCACATCTCAAAAATACAGCAACGTTTCAGCTCAACAATAGAGCCTTTCTCAAGCTTAGTGACAACTGCTAGGTAGGGGGTTTTTATACCCAATCAAGTGTGTACAATCAACAAATAATTAAAACAATCCAAAGTGTATAATCCATAATCAATACAGTGCAGTGCATTAATAAAGTGCTCATTCAAAATATCACAAAGAGTACTATTATAGTACATAAAGTGCTAGATGATTAAAAGCGTATACATAGAAAGAAATGCTTGAAACTCTAGACTCATAGTTAATAACATAATTAGTAATATGCGAAACATCTGTAGTAAACATGATTGTATATTATAGTCGCATGGAAGAACTCACCCGCTCTGTATGTCTAATGGCGCTGACGGCTTGTAGTGTTCGGCTGTGCGCATGCGCCAACCTCCTGACGCGGCCGGCTCGTACTGACTCGCCGGACGCATGCGTCAGAAACCAAAACAAACGAGTCATGTGCCGAAGCACATGACCTGTGTGTCAGCTGACCCGTTGCCTCGGATACCTCCGACGCAACAAGCTATCGCAGATGTCCGAAACGGGAGATTTATAATGAGTACATAGGATAACATGTGGTGGATGTGACATTACTGGTATAGAGATCTTGGTGATTATACAGCTGGTCGGGTATACACATGGAACCAATTTGACTACAATTATACCAATAAATCTGGCGCTATGAACAAGAAAGGGAAAAATAATAACTTTGTTCAAGCTAATGTTGATCCTGATGCTTCTTCTTTTTTATTAAAAGACTTGAGGGGGGATCATCCTCCCAGTACCCCCACAGGAAACCAACCAGAAGGGGAGGAAGGAAACGCAACAGGTCCCGGAAAAACAAGAAATCAACGGCCACCCAAGATACAACAACGGACTCAACCCTCCCGGAAAAGGACTTAAATACCTTACAAACTGTGGTAAATATCTCCTCTCATACCTTAACTGATGCCCAAGTATCTTTGTTATCTAAGGGTTTATCCTATTGCTTAGTATCAGTTCCAGACTGGTTCTCTATTGAATGTGATTTGCAGGCCTTCTTTAGACGGATAAAATTGAAAATCTGGTTCAATACGCATAATGATGTAATTCAAGTTTCTAATGATGTTAATAGTGGACATGAGTTGTGCCTAAAAAATTTTGGTTTGTTTAACAAAAGTACATTTAACCCAGGGATAGTTTCACACCCACTAGATACATATATGGCAATGGTTAAACATGACCTGGAACAGCTTAAATTAGAATTTGAGACAGAGGGGTGTAGACAACATAACCTCACACAAGCAGAGAAAGAAGCGTTGGATCAGCTTGTCCGTGACCACGACCTCACCATCAAACCTGCGGATAAGGGTGGTGGGGTCGTGGTGATGGACACAGCTGAATACAACAAGGAACTGTACAGACAACTTAATGACACTACAACATACCAGAGATTAGACAGTGATCCCAAACATTTGATTAGGAGTAAGTTGTTAAGAGTAGTAGAGGAAGCACATACAAATCAATTGATTGACGACAGTTTAAGAGATTTTTTGATAATACAACATCCAGTAACACCTACCATATATGTATTGCCCAAGATCCATAAATCGCTGGAGTGCCCACCTGGTAGGCCCATAGTATCTGGGCGAAATGGTATCTTGAGTAATGCTTCTATTTTCCTGGATAGAATTTTGAGGCCTTTTGTCTTTGAGTCCAGATCCTACATCAGGGACACTAGCGATTTCTTGTTGAAAATTCGTGATGTCAGGATTCCAGAAGATGTGTTTCTGGTGTCCTTTGACATCACGAGTTTATATACCTCTATCAGTCATGAAAAGGGTATGGCGGCAATACGGAGGGTCTTGGCGAAGTCAGTACTTTCCCTGACAGCTCAAGACTTTGTGTTGCAGCTGCTATTCCTTATCCTTACTAATAACTATTTTCTTTTTGATGGCCAGTTCTTTCTGCAACGTGTGGGTACCGCCATGGGCACCAATGTGGCGCCCATGTACGCGAACCTATACGTTGCGGACATGGAGGAAGATGTCGTCTACCCATGCCACCACTTCAGACATTGTCTGGGGTGGTGGCGTTTTATTGACGACATCTTCCTCCTGTGGTCTGGCTCGGAGTCTGAACTTTTTGATTTTTTCCAATTCTTAAACAATATTGACACCAACATCAAATTTACTATGACCCATTCTAGGGAAAGCATCAGCTTTCTTGATGTAATGGTTCATAGAGATGGCAACAAGTTGGGGACATGTTTATACACTAAACCAACTGATAAAAATACACTTTTACATTTTCGCAGCTGTCATCCTAGACGTATGATAGAATCCCTACCATACAGCCAGATGCTGAGGGCAAGGAGGATTGTTGATGATGATACGGTACTGCAAACCACTTTAGATTATATGACTAACAACTTCCGAGAGCGAGGGTACCCTACATCAGTCATTTCTAAACATAGAGAGAGGGTTGAGACCCTTGATAGGGAGACTACACTCAGACCCAAACCGAGAACTATAGAAAAAAGGATTCCATTTACATCTAATTACAATGTACGCAGTGGAGCTATTTCACGGATAATTAATAGACACTGGTACATTTTACAAAATAGTTTTGCTAACATTCAAGAATTCAAATCTAACCCATTGATGTCTTATAGGAGGTCAACTAGCCTTAAGGACAAATTGGTAAACACACCAGTATTGAAAAAGAAGGCGGGTGGACAAACATTCCTCACTAGTAGGAGGTTGGGTTCATACCCCTGTCTTTCATGCATAAATTGTACACAAATGATGAAGGGCTCTAATTTCAAACATCCCCAAACAAATTATATTTATACACTTAGACATTTTTTGACGTGTGACTCCACATGGGTCATTTATGTACTAATGTGTCCATGTCAACTTTTGTATGTCGGACAAACCACTTGGAGCCTCAAAACGAGGATTAACAATCACAGGTACTGCATTAGACGTAAGAAAATGGACCTACCGGTATCTAAACACTTTAGTGAGATGCAACATGATGAGAAAGATCTTCGCTTTATGGCCATTGATCATGTCCCCATCCCCAGTCGGGGCGGTGACAGACTGGCTTTACTTAGAAAGAAGGAACTTTGGTGGATACACAGGTTAAATTCTTTACGTCCACATGGTATGAATGCTGAGTTTAACATTATCTAGAAAAAATTTTTTTTGCGTGTCTCGAAAGCCCATGATCTTATTTACCTCTATTCTAGGCATTTTATGTGACTATTGCTGTGCCTTTATTAATACTTATCTATTTGTTTATGCTTTCAGATTGTTACAATACTTGAACAAGACGCAGGAAGAACATCACACGCTCTGAATATTTGAATTTGCTTATTCTGTTCCATTTATCTTAATAAAAATAGTACACTAACTATGGTGGTTGCGGCACTATATTTAGGCTTTAAAGTGGATTAATTATCTCTTCTTCAAAAGTAGACATCCACGGGTGGTCATAGTTATGGGTTAGACCTGTGGTTGGTGCAGGCGTCTGGGTCAAACACATTTGTTTGGTTTAAACATATCTGTTTGGTTACTTTTATTTGTATTTTTTAATACTTTAATACTTTTTTATTTTTTTAATATTTTTTTATTTTTATTATTTTTTAATTTCTCTGTTACATTTTTTTATTTTTTTATTTATTATATCTCGGTGGTCTACCATATAACAGGTTGGCATGCATGAGGGATGGTGTGTTATATGTGTCCTAGCAGGTGCTGCTGGAATAGCGGGCACACTCCCGTTTTGGCTGTAGGTGGAGTTTCTCTGGAGGTAGGGGACTTTTGTTCCCTCTGTACCGGAGAGACTTCTGGTGGTGTTGGTGGGGCTTCTTATTAGGTGGCTCAACCAGTACCCTACAAACCAGGGAGTTAAGTGACACACACACCAGTCCCTTTGCCTTCAGTTGGTGATCATGTGACCACAATATGTATTTTATTTAATTATTTGTTTCTTTATTTAATTTTGTTTATTTTTTTTGAAAAAATTTTTATTTGATGATGGTGTTTACTTCTATTTATATTTTTGTTTATTTTTTCTTTTCATTTATTTATTACATTTTCTTCATTTATTACTTTTTCATTCTGTTTTGACCCAGAGAATTCCTGACCATCCCTTGGTGTCCTTTTCCTATATGACCCTTTGTATGGATGATATACACTCTAGATTCAATTGAATCCTTATATAATTACACAGAATAACACTATAATGTATGCTCACAGAATTTTTATGTATTTAATCTTGTGGATTTTTGCACAGGTGTTATACCATGCACCATTTAGTATTAGTTATATTTAAGTATTAACTTGTTAATATTACGCACTAGTGATGCCTCATACCAGTAATGTCACATCCACCACATGTTATCCTATGTACTCATTATAAATCTCCCGTTTCGGACATCTGCGATAGCTTGTTGCGTCGGAGGTATCCGAGGCAACGGGTCAGCTGACACACAGGTCATGTGCTTCGGCACATGACTTGTTTGTTTTGGTTTCTGACGCATGCGTCCGGCGAGTCAGTACGAGCCGGCCGCGTCAGGAGGTTGGCGCATGCGCACAGCCGAACACTACAAGCCGTCAGCGCCATTAGACATACAGAGCGGGTGAGTTCTTCCATGCGACTACGATGTACAATCATGTTTACTACAGATGTTTTGCATATTACTAATTATGTTATTAACTATGAGTCTAGAGTTTCAAGCATTTCTTTCTATGTATACGCTTTTAATCATCTAGCACTTTATGTACTATAATAGTACTCTTTGTGATATTTTGAATGAGCACTTTATTAATGCACTGCACTGTATTGATTATGGATTATACACTTTGGATTGTTTTACTTATTTGTTGATTGTACACACTTGATTGGGTATAAAAACCCCCTACCTAGCAGTTGTCACTAAGCTTGAGAAAGGCTCTATTGTTGAGCTGAAACGTTGCTGTATTTTTGAGATGTGGTGAATAAATACACAAATCTTTTTCTACCGGAATTGGAGTGCTGCACCTTTTGCTTTGTCTGAGTATCTGTTGGCCTTGATCGGGCCTGGTTTGCTTGGCACCCACTATATTTTTTTTGAGTCGTGCTGCAATATTTTTTGTTTTTATATATATATATATATATATATATATATATCTATCTCAACTGGCTCCAGAAAGTAAAAACAGATTTGTAAATGACTTCTATTTCAAAATCTTAATCCTTCTAGTACTTATGAGCTGCTGAAGCTGAGTTGTTCTTTTTTGTCTAAGTGATGACACCTGTCTCGGGAACTGTCCAGAGTAGAAGCAAATCCCCGTAGCAAACCTCTTGTACTCTTCTGTGCAGTTCCCGAGACAAGCAGAGATGTCGGCAGAGAGCACTGTTGCCAGACAGAAAAGAACAACTCAACTTCAGAAGCTGATAATTATTGGAAGGATTAAGATTTTTTTAATAGAAGTAATTTACAAATCTGTGTAACTTTCTGGAGCCAGTTGATATATAAATATATATATATTTTTTCCCTGTAATACCCCTTTAAGCTACAACACCTCTTACGAGTGTTCTTTTTGCTTTAGGGAACCCCATTAGATATATCAAGGGTGCCCTACTCTGTCATACCGCCACTAAATCAGGGTAATGGGACAAGTAACACTTACAGCAGATCTATATTACTGATGCGGTGAACTGTCTGATACTATTTACTGGTGTTTCAGAGTGCGCAGCAGCATCGGGATCACTACAGGGACAAAACCGGCACCGTGCACCAGGTACCACACTTCATCCTGCCCGTCAAGAATGAGGAGACCTACCCACTACCCCAACAGGAGTAAGTGTCCTCCCGGGAGGAAATCAGAGGGAGATTGGTTATTATACGATTTGCAGTTGTAGCAAAACCTCAGCTGTGTAAAGAACACAACTGAATGCCTTCATACAATACATCCCTGTACGGCCGGGTTCACACTACGTTTTTGTAATACATTTCCCGTATCAGGTTTTTGATTAAAAAAAAAAAAAAAACGGATTCCTCAAAACCTGACTAAACTGTATCAAAACGCGTGTACACATTTTTATCTGTATACAGTTTAAAAAATGACGTCCGGTGGCATGCGATTTTTAAGAAAAAAAAAACGTATATGTTAACTTTTCACTTAATTATGAATAAAGTTTCACTTGTTTGATTGCAGTTTTTTTTTCTTGGAATTTCAAAGTCAAAAACCGTACGGTGAAAACCGGATGGACCCTTACGCACATACGGTTCGGTACGGTTCCCATTGACTCCAATGTTAAAAAAAAATAAAGAAAAAAAATGTATACGGTTTAATACGGTTTTTCACGCGGACCAAAAACCGCGGTAGGCCAAGGTTTTTTGTCGGGGGGGGGGGGGGGGGGAGGTAAACAAAAAAGTAAGAAACCGTATGATTTGAAAAGCGGAGACAACGTATACACCAGTGGTCTCCAACCTGCAGACCTCCAGATATTGCAAAACTACAACACCCAGCATGCCCGGACAGCCAACGGCTGTCCGGGCATGCTGGGAGTTGTAGTTTTGCAACATCTGGAGGTCCGCAGGTTGGAGACCACTGGTATACATTATGGTGCATACAGTTTTGAATGGGAAGTCTATGGACACGTTTTTATGTACGATTGCATACGTTTTTTTTTTTTTATGAAACCGTATGCCGAAACCATAAAGCAAAATCATGGGGTGTGACCCCCGCCATTTTTTAGGTCAAGACTAGAGATGAGCGCATTTACAGTAAATTCGATTCGTCACGAACTTCTCGGCTCGGCAGTTGTTGTCTTTTCCTGCATAAATTAGTTCAGCCTTCAGGTGCTCCGGTGGGCTGGAAAAGGTGGATACATTCCTAGGAGACTCTTTCCTAGGACTGTATCCATCTTTTCCAGCCCACCGGAGCACCGGAAAGCTGAACTAATTTATGCAGGAAAAGTCATCAACTGCCGAGCCGAGAAGTTCGTGACAAATCGAATTTACTGTAAATTCGCTCATCTCTAGCTCCTCTCTTTACCTATGTTGTTTGTAAAATTGGAAAATTCTGTTACTTGCTGAAGGGAGTTGCCGTTTGGTGACCATTTGAATAGACAATCCAGCAATGTGGCAGCCGGTTCCCATAGCTGACAACATGGCCCCTGGAGCCTGTGCTGCCAGTGTGTGTGTGTGTGTGTGAAAAAAAAAAAATAATATATATATATATATATTTTAATATATAATATATTTTCTATATAATATATTTTTATAATATATATTTTTTATATAATATAATATATAATATATTTTCTATATAATATATTTTTATAATATATATTTTTTATATAATATAATATATATTTTTTATATAATATATATTTTTTATATAATATATATTTTTTATATAATATAATATATATTTTTTATATAATATAATATATATTTTTTATATAATATAATCTATATTATATTATATAAAAATCTATATTATATTATATAAAAAATCTATATTATATTATATAAAAATCTATATTTTTTATATAATATATATTTTTTATTTTTTTCATTATTTTTCAGCAAATAATTGAAAAGTCTATTATTGTTTTGTTTTTTACTGTAGGTTTTGACCATCCTGGATGCCAATAATATGGGAATCTGTGAAGTGGTAGATGTACTGGGGTCCGCTGTGTATCTACACTGAATACATTGGATTACAGGCCGCTCTTATGACTCCTCTTCCTTTAATACAATGGTGGTTTATAACATCCACATTAAATCTCCTGTGAATCCAGACTCTTAAAAGTAAATGTAGTAGCATCACACTGGGATTGTCCCGATACTGGCATTAGAATAGGCGCTGATGCCAGACATCTGTATGGGTACTGTCCTCGATACCTGTAGACCATAAAAATATATAAATCCTCTGAGCGCAGGAGAAGAGGGAAGGTGAGTGGGATTAATATTTTCTTTTAGAGGAAAACTAGTTAATGGGGACATCTACCTAATTGGAGGTTCCCTACCAATCTTCTGGGGGATTCTACCTAAAAGGGGAGGATTCCCTACCTACTGGGGACTTCTACCTAATGTGAGAGATTCCATATATACTGGGGGCTTATACTGAACAGGAGAATTTCATACTTACCTATTTTCTGGGGGCTTCTACCTAAAAGGGAGGATTCCATACTTACAGGGGGCTTCTATCTAAAAGGCGGATCCCCTAACTACTGGGGGCTTCTACCTAATGGGGGAGATTCCCTACCCACTGGGGGTTTATACTTAATAGGGGGTTTCCCTACTTTCCTATCTTTTGGGGACTTCTACTTTAAAGGAGTAGTCCAGTGGTGAACAATTTATCCCCTATCCCCCTATTGCAGATCGCGGGGGGTCTGACCACTGGGGCCCCCCGCGATCTCCTGTACGGAGCCCCGACAGCCCGCGGGAAGGGGGAGTGTCAACCGCTGCACGAAGCAGTGGCCGACACGCCCCCTCAATACAAGTCTATGGCAGAGCCGGAGCGTTAGCTTCGGCAATCTCCGGCTCTGCCATAGCGTTATATTGAGGGGGTGTGTTGGCTGCCGCTTCGTGGCCGGAAAACCTGGCCCCCAGCGGTCAGATCCCCCTGCGATCTCAAACTTATCCCCTATCCTTAGGATAGGGGATACGTTTTTCACCACTGGACTACTCCTTTAAAGGAGAGGGTACTCTACCTACTGTGGGTTTCTACCTAATAGGCGGATTCCCCACCTGCCTACTGCAGACTTCTATCTTTTCCCAAACTAGACTCTGCCCCCATATTCTAATAATGAGAAGAGACATGATCTGTGGTCTGATCAACAAGTGATGACCATAATCCTCTCAGGGGACCAGTCTTCTATGACCGGCCTCTAGAGATGAGTGAAGTTTCAGTGCTTTGATTCGTTATGAACTTCTCGGCTCGGCAGTTGATGACTTTATCCTGCATAAATGAGTTCAGCTCTCAGGTGCTCCGGTGGCTGGAGACCCTCCTAGGACTGTATCCACCTTTTCCCAGCCACCGGAGCACCTGAAAGCTGAACTCATTTATGCAGGATAAAGTCATCAACTGCTGAGCCGCGAAGTTCCTGACTAATCGAATTTACTGTAACGTCGCTCATCTCTACCGGCCTCCTCACCGTTGAGTGGAGCTCAGGAGCAGCTAGCATACACACATGCAGCCTTGTGATATTATGGAGGATTATAAGACGTATAGGGTCATGAGGAAACTATAATGTATAGATCACCAAGTGACTGGGTGAAGAAAGTCTAAAAATAGGAGAGTCCTGGTAAAAGCAGGTAAGTTGACTAATCTGGGAACCTCCTGCAGCTACGGAGAAGGGAAACCCGCTCCAGTCCGCTCAACCCCTCCTCTATGGATGGTATGATCCAGTTCAGGGCTTTGTTCAGGTACTGCAATGTCCCCAAACAAGAAGGGGGTGACCTCTCTGTCCTGTTGGGGAGGCGTCTACCTCAGGTCTTCAGCTGCAGTCACATCTAGAGCGTCCTGGTTGGTGTACCCAAGACTGCAGGTCTTATGGTTTTGCTGCTGCCTCCTGCACATTTAGCAAACAGAGAATATGCTGCTGCACTGAACTGTGGGAGAAGCACGTTTTACACCGCGATCTGATGTATTAAAACCACATCTCTCAGGGCTGGGACCTCCGCCCCTCTTAGTTCTGTTATTCTTTCTAGAGCTTTTCATAGACCTCATTCTCCCGAGAAGCACTTGAAAAGCGCTGCTACCTTTATATTCCACCCACATTAGTTGTTCAAGATCCTTTTCACACTCATAATACAGAGAGAATCCCCCCTGATCAGGGATGAGGACACAAGGATGGAGAGAACACAAAATTACTGTGTTGTGCTCTGACATTGATGTTTCTTGAAGCTTGTGGACCCCGGTATAATTCTATATCTGGGCACAGTAACTTCCCCAACAGGAGACCACATTAAAATGTATAGAACAAGACTAAGTAGTGAGAGAACAAGTCTAAGGTCAAGGCAAGTGGAGACCCCTTGTAGTCATTGAACAAGACTGTTGTCAGGGCAGGTGGAGAACACGACAGTGAACAAGACTGAGGTCAGGGCAGGTGGAGAACACGACAGTGAACAAGACTGAGGTCAGGGCAGGTGGAGAACACAACAGTGAACATGACTGAGGTCAGGGCAGGTGAAGAACACGACGGTAAACAAGACTGGGGTCAGGGCAGGTGGAGAACACGACGGTAAACAAGACTGGGGTCAGGGCAGGTGGAGAACACAACGGTAAACAAGACTGGGGTTAGGTAAAGAACACGACAGTGAACAAGACTGGGGTCAGGGCAGGTGGAGAACACAACAATGAACAAGACTGGGGTTAGGTAAAGAACACGACAGTGAACAAGACTGGGGTCAGGGCAGGTGGAGAACACTACAATGAACAAGACTGAGGTCAGGGCAGGTGGAGAACACAACGGTGAACAAGACTGAGGTCAGGGCAGGTGGAGAACACGACAGTGAACAAGACTGAGGTCAGGGCAGGTGGAGAACACGACAGTGGACAAGACTGAGGTCAGGGCAGGTGGAGAACACAACAGTGAACATGACTGAGGTCAGGGCAGGTGAAGAACACGACGGTAAACAAGACTGGGGTCAGGGCAGGTGGAGAACACGACGGTAAACAAGACTGGGGTCAGGGCAGGTGGAGAACACAACGGTAAACAAGACTGGGGTTAGGTAAAGAACACGACAGTGAACAAGACTGGGGTCAGGGCAGGTGGAGAACACAACAATGAACAAGACTGGGGTTAGGTAAAGAACACGACAGTGAACAAGACTGGGGTCAGGGCAGGTGGAGAACACTACAATGAACAAGACTGAGGTCAGGGCAGGTGGAGAACACAACGGTGAACAAGACTGAGGTCAGGGCAGGTGGAGAACACGACAGTGAACAAGACTGAGGTCAGGGCAGGTGGAGAACACGACAGTGAACAAGATTGAGGTCAGGGCAGGTGGAGAACACAACAGTGAACATGACTGAGGTCAGGGCAGGTGAAGAACACGACGGTAAACAAGACTGGGGTCAGGGCAGGTGGAGAACACGACGGTAAACAAGACTGGGGTCAGGGCAGGTGGAGAACACAACGGTAAACAAGACTGGGGTCAGGGCAGGTGGAGAACACAACAATGAACAAGACTGGGGTTAGGTAAAGAACACGACAGTGAACAAGACTGGGGTCAGGGCAGGTGGAGAACACTACAATGAACAAGACTGAGGTCAGGGCAGGTGGAGAACACGACAGTGAACAAGACTGAGGTCAGGGCAGGTGGAGAACACGACAGTGAACAAGACTGAGGTCAGGGCAGGTGGAGAACACGACAGTGAACAAGACTGAGGTCAGGGCAGGTGGAGAACACGACAGTGAACAAGACTGAGGTCAGGGCAGGTGGAGAACACGACAGTGAACAAGACTGAGGTCAGGGCAGGTGGAGAACACGACAGTGAACAAGACTGAGGTCAGGGCAGGTGGAGAACACGACAGTGAACAAGACTGAGGTCAGGGAAGGTGGAGAACACGACAGTGAACAAGACTGAGGTCAGGGCAGGTGGAGAACACAATGGTGAAGAACACGACGGTAAACAAGACTGAGGTCAGGGCAGGTGGAGAACATGACGGTGAACAAGGCTGAGGTCAGGGCAGGTGGAGAACACGACAGTGAACAAGACTGGGGTCAGGGCAGGTGGAGAACACTACAATGAACAAGACTGGGGTCAGGGCAGGTGGAGAACACTACAATGAACAAGACTGGGGTCAGGGCCGGTGGAGAACACGACAGTGAACAAGACTGAGGTCAGGGCAGGTGGAGAACACTACAATGAACAAGACTGAGGTCAGGGCAGGTGGAGAACAAGACAGTGAACAAGACTGGGGTCAGGGCAGGTGGAGAACACAACAATGAACAAGACTGGGGTTAGGTAAAGAACACGACAGTGAACAAGACTGGGGTCAGGGCAGGTGGAGAACTCTACAATGAACAAGACTGAGGTCAGGGCAGGTGGAGAACACAACGGTGAACAAGACTGAGGTCAGGGCAGGTGGAGAACACGACAGTGAACAAGACTGAGGTCAGGGCAGGTGGAGAACACTACAATGAACAAGACTGAGGTCAGGGCAGGTGGAGAACACGACGGTAAACAAGACTGAGGTCAGGGCAGGTGGAGAACACGACAGTGAACACGACTGAGGTCAGGGCAGGTGGAGAACACGACAGTGAACAAGACTGGGGTCAGGGCAGGTGGAGAACACTACAATGAACAAGACTGAGGTCAGGGCAGGTGGAGAACACGACAGTGAACAAGACTGAGGTCAGGGCAGGTGGAGAACACGACAGTGAACAAGACTGGGGTCAGGGCAGGTGGAGAACACATTGGGGGAGATTTATTAAAACCTATGTAGAGGAAAAGTTTCCCATAGCAACCAATTAGCTTCTTTAATTCTTAAAAAGGACTCTGAAAAATGAAAGAAACAATCTGATTGGTTCCTATTGGTAAATGGTCAATTTTTCCTCTGCACAGGTTTTGAAGAATCTCCCTAAATGGTGGAGAACATGACGATGAACAAGGCTGAGGTCAGGGAAGGTGGAGAATACTCGAGGGCAGGGGAATCAGCCTAAGGTCAAGGACGGTGGACTACGCAAAAATGAGGCCAGAAGAAGTGGAGAACACGAGACTGAGGCCGGGGAAGGTGGATAGCAAAGGACTGGGGCAGAGGAAGGTGGAGAGCACAAGACTGAAGCCGGGGAAGGTGGAGAACACAGGACTGAGGGCAGGGAAGGTGGAGAACACAAGACGGAGGCCGGGGAAGGTGGAGAGCACAGGACGGAGGCAGGGGAAGGTGGAGAACACAAGACTGAGGCCGGGGAAGGTGGAGAGCACAGGACGGAGGCCGGGGAAGGTGGAGAGCACAAGACTGAGGCCGGGGAAGGTGGAGAACACAAGATTGAGGCCGGGGAAGGTGGAGAGCACAGGACTGGGGCCCGGGGAAGGTGGAGAGCACACTACTGAGGCCGGGGAAGGTGGAGAGCACAGGACTGGGGCCCGGGAAGGTGGAGAGCACAAGACTGAGGCCGGAGAAGGTGGAGAGCAAAGGACTGGGGCCAGGGAAGGTGGAGAGCAAATGACTGGGGTCGGGGAAGGTGGAGAGCACAGGACTGAGGCCGGGGAAGGTGGAGAGCACAGGACTGAGGCCGGGGAAGGTGGAGAGCACAAGACTGAGGCCGGGGAAGGTGGAGAGCACAAGACTGAGGCCGGGGAAGGTGGAGAGCACAAGACTGAGGCCGGGGAAGGTGGAGAGGACAAGACTGAGGCCGGGGAAGGTGGAGAGGACAAGACTGAGGCCGGGGAAGGTGGAGAGCACAGGACTGGGGCCGGGGAAGGTGGAGAGGACAAGACTGGGGCCGGGGAAGGTGGAGAGCACAGGACTGGGGCCGGGGAAGGTGGAGAGCAAAGGACTGGGGCCAGGGAAGGTGGAGAGCAAATGACTGGGGTCGGGGAAGGTGGAGAGCACAGGACTGAGGCCGGGGAAGGTGGAGAGCACAGGACTGAGGCCGGGGAAGGTGGAGAGCACAGGACTGGGGCCGGGGAAGGTGGAGAGCACAGGACTGAGGCCGGGGAAGGTGGAGAGCACAGGACTGAGGCCGGGGAAGGTGGAGAGCACAGGACTGAGGCCGGGGAAGGTGGAGAGCACAGGACTGAGGCCGGGGAAGGTGGAGAGCACAGGACTGAGGCCGGGGAAGTTGGAGAGGACAAGACTGAGGCCGGGGAAGGTGGAGAGGACAAGACTGAGGCCGGGGAAGGTGGAGAGGACAAGACTGAGGCCGGGGAAGGTGGAGAGGACAGGACTGAGGCCGGGGAAGGTGGAGAGCACAGGACTGGGGCCGGGGAAGGTGGAGAGGACAAGACTGGGGCCGGGGAAGGTGGAGAGTACAGGACTGGGGCCGGGGAAGGTGGAGAGCACAGGACTGGGGCCGGGGAAGGTGGAGAGCACAGGACTGGGGCCGGGGAAGGTGGAGAGCACAGGACTGGGGCCGGGGAAGGTGGAGAGCACAGGACTGGGGCCGGGGAAGGTGGAGAGCACAGGACTGGGGCCGGGGAAGGTGGAGAGCACAGGACTGGGGCCGGGGAAGGTGGAGAGCACAGGACTGGGGCCGGGGAAGGTGGAGAGCACAGGACTGGGGCCAGGGAAAGCAGAGAACAGAAAACTAAAGCCAATGCAGGTGGAGGACACAAGGCTTAGGCTAAGGTAGGTGAAGAACCAATGATGGTGGTCAGGGCAGGTGGAGAACACAGAACAGAGGCCAGGACAGGTAGAGGACACAAGGTGGAGGCCAGGGCAAGTGAAGAAGCGAAAACTGAGGCCAAGGCAGGTGCAGAACATTAGACTGATCTCAGAGAAGGTGGAGAACACAAGACTTTGTAATCTTTCCATAATAGTTTTTTTTTTCCTATATCAGTTCTTGGTTTTGGCTAAAGATACTGACCGAAATACTGTGTGAATGGAGTCAGAGAAGGAGCCTGCAGTCAGGGCCTGTGGAGAATGGGAGGAGTGGTGTGAGGTAATAAGCTCCGATCACTAACATAAGAAATACCTGTAGGCACTGCTGGGGTCCCATTTGTTTCCACCCTGGGGGCCCCTCTTCTCTACATACTGTACGCTGTATATGATGAGTAATAACACACTGGGCGCACGTTTCGTGTGTTGGAGGTTTTCGTGGTAACATCAGAGCGCAGAACTCTCATCTCTTCATCTGCCGCTGTTTACAGAAGCCTCACAGCCGCCGCGTTTCATCTTCCAGCATCTGTCTGTAACCCCCCGGGGGATCGCTCAGTTATAGCCGCTATCCCTGGTTATAATGTTTGCTAATAAACCTGCACGTCTCTCATCACACTGCTCTATAATGAGAAAGATTACACACTTAAAGGGGCAGCATCACCCCCCCCCCCCCAAGGCCACCCCTGCCCCCATCCTAATAATCTTCTCATTTTGGCTTCTTGTAGCTTATAATCGTTCTGTCCTGATTGTTATATCACAATCTCACCCATGTGCACTGAGCTCGGGCTTATATAAAGGAGCCAGTCAGAACATGGCGAGCTGCAGTGTAAAGCACAGAGGACAGAGAATCAGCCTATAATAATACAGGAGGTGACCTTCAGATTACGCTAGATCAGCGTTTCCCAACCAGTGTGCCTGCAGCTGTAGCAAAACTACAACTCTCAGAATGCCCGGACAGCCAAAGGCTGTCCGGGCATGCTGGGAGTTGTAGTTTTGCAACAGCAAACCGCCCGGCACTGCTGCATCGAACATTACTCATTGTACTTCGTAGTCCCAGGATCAATAATAACTAAGGGCCCAGAAAAGTAAATCCTGCAACAACATAAATAACTAAACCACAGGGCATCACAGCTGCAACCTAGGAGGAAGCCTGCAGAACAGGCAGCACAACACTGCCACCGTGTGGTGACAAGGCATCACTGCATGTACTCACATACAACAAGAACGTCTCACCTGCAGTCCTATGTAACACCACAGATAATACAGTGATAACTCTCTGAGTACAGATAATGTATAGATGTGACCTGCAGTCCTATGTAACACCACAGATAACACAGTGATAACCCTCTGAGTACAGATAATGTATAGATGTGACCTGCAGTCCTATGTAACACCACAGATAACACAGAGATAACTCTCTGAGTACAGATAATGTATAGATGTGACCTGCAGTCCTATGTAACACCACAGATAACAGTGATAACTCTCTGAGTACAGATAATGTAGTAGATGTCACCTGCAGTCCTATGTAACACCACAGATAACAGTGATAACTCTCTGAGTACAGATAATGTATAGATGTGTCCTGCAGTCCTATGTAACACCACAGATAACACAGTGATAACTCTCTGAGAACAGATAATGTATAGATGTGACCTGCAGTCCTATGTAACACCACAGATAACACAGTGATAACTCTCTGAGTACAGATAATGTATAGATGTGACCTGCAGTCCTATGTAACACCACAGATAACAGTGATAACTCTCTGAGTACAGATAATGTATAGATGTGACCTGCAGTCCTATGTAACACCACAGATAACACAGTGATAACTCTCTGAGTACAGATAATGTATAGATGTGACCTGCAGTCCTATGTAACACCACAGATAACACAGTGATAACTCTCTGAGTACAGATAATGTAATAGATGTGACCTGCAGTCCTATGTAACACCACAGATAACAGTGATAACTCTCTGAGTACAGATAATGTATAGATGTGACCTGCAGTCCTATGTAACACCACAGATAACAGTGATAACTCTCTGAGTACAGATAATGTATAGATGTGACCTGCAGTCCTATGTAACACCACAGATAACACAGCGATAACTCTCTGAGTACAGATAATGTATAGATGTGACCTGCAGTCCTATGTAACACCACAGATAACACAGTGATAACTCTCTGAGTGCAGATAATGTATAGATGTAACCTGCAGTCCTATGTAACACCACAGATAACACAGTGATAACTCTCTGAGTATAGATAATGTATAGATGTGACCTGCAGTCCTATGTAACACCACAGATAACACAGTGATAACTCTCTGAGTACAGATAATGTATAGATGTGACCTGCAGTCCTATGTAACACCACAGATAACAGTGATAACTCTCTGAGTACAGATAATGTATAGATGTGACCTGCAGTCCTATGTAACACCACAGATAACAGTGATAACTCTCTGAGTACAGATAATGTAGTAGATGTGACCTGCAGTCCTATGTAACACCACAGATAACACAGTGATAACTCTCTGAGTACAGATAATGTATAGATGTGACCTGCAGTCCTATGTAACACCACAGATAACACAGTGATAACTCTCTGAGTACAGATAATGTATAGATGTGACCTGCAGTCCTATGTAACACCACAGATAACAGTGATAACTCTCTGAGTACAGATAATGTAGTAGATGTGACCTGCAGTCCTATGTAACACCACAGATAACAGTGATAACTCTCTGAGAACAGATAATGTATAGATGTGACCTGCAGTCCTATGTAACACCACAGATAACACAGTGATAACTCTCTGAGTACAGATAATGTATAGATGTGACCTGCAGTCCTATGTAACACCACAGATAACACAGTGATAACTCTCTGAGTACAGATAATGTGTAGATGTGACCTGCAGTCCTATGTAACACCACAGATAACACAGTGATAACTCTCTGAGTACAGATAATGTATAGATGTGACCTGCAGTCCTATGTAACACCACAGATAACACAGTGATAACTCTCTGAGTACAGATAATGTATAGATGTGACCTGCAGTCCTATGTAACACCACAGATAACACAGTGATAACTCTCTGAGTACAGATAATGTGTAGATGTGACCTGCAGTCCTATGTAACACCACAGATAACAGTGATAACTCTGAGTACAGATAATGTATAGATGTGACCTGCAGTCCTATGTAACACCACAGATAACACAGTGATAACTCTCTGAGTACAGATAATGTATAGATGTGACCTGCAGTCCTATGTAACACCCCAGATAACAGTGATAACTCTCTGAGTACAGATAATGTATAGATGTGACCTGCAGTCCTATGTAACACCACAGATAACAGTGATAACTCTCTGAGTACAGATAATGTATAGATGTGACCTGCAGTCCTATGTAACACCACAGATAACAGTGATAACTCTCTGAGTACAGATAATGTATAGATGTGACCTGCAGTCCTATGTAACACCACAGATAACACAGTGATAACTCTCTTAGTACAGATAATGTAGTAGATGTGACCTGCAGTCCTATGTAACACCACAGATAACAGTGATAACTCTCTGAGTACAGATAATGTATAGATGTGACCTGCAGTCCTATGTAACACCACAGATAACACAGTGATATCTCTCTGAGTACAGATAATGTATAGATGTGACCTGCAGTCCTATGTAACACCACAGATAACAGTGATAACTCTCTTAGTACAGATAATGTAGTAGATGTGACCTGCAGTCCTATGTAACACCACAGATAACACAGTGATAACTCTCTGAGTACAGATAATGTTGTAGATGTGACCTGCAGTCCTATGTAACACCACAGATAACAGTGATAACTCTCTGAGTACAGATAATGTATAGATGTGACCTGCAGTCCTATGTAACACCACAGATAACACAGTGATAACTCTCTGAGTACAGATAATGTATAGATGTGACCTGCAGTCCTATGTAACACCACAGATAACAGTGATAACTCTGAGTACAGATAATGTATAGATGTGACCTGCAGTCCTATGTAACACCACAGATAACAGTGATAACTTTCTGAGTACAGATAATGTATAGATGTGACCTGCAGTCCTATGTAACACCACAGATAACACAGTGATAACTCTCTGAGTACAGATAATGTATAGATGTGACCTGCAGTCCTATGTAACACCACAGATAACACAGTGATAACTCTCTGAGTACAGATAATGTATAGATGTGACCTGCAGTCCTATGTAACACCACAGATAACAGTGATAACTCTCTGAGTACAGATAATGTATAGATGTGACCTGCAGTCCTATGTAACACCACAGATAACACAGTGATAACTCTCTGAGTACAGATAATGTATAGATGTGACCTGCAGTCCTATGTAACACCACAGATAACACAGTGATAACTCTCTGAGTACAGATAATGTATAGATGTGACCTGCAGTCCTATGTAACACCACAGATAACAGTGATAACTCTCTGAGTACAGATAATGTATAGATGTGACCTGCAGTCCTATGTAACACCACAGATAACAGTGATAACTCTGAGTACAGATAATGTAATAGATGTGACCTGCAGTCCTATGTAACACCACAGATATCAGTTATAACTCTCTGAGTACAGATAATGTATAGATGTGACCTGCAGTCCTATGTAACACCACAGATAACAGTGATAACTCTCTGAGTACAGATAATGTATAGATGTGACCTGCAGTCCTATGTAACACCACAGATAACACAGTGATAACTCTCTGAGTACAGATAATGTATAGATGTGACCTGCAGTCCTATGTAACACCACAGATAACACAGTGATAACTCTCTGAGTACAGATAATGTATAGATGTGACCTGCAGTCCTATGTAACACCACAGATAACAGTGATAACTCTCTGAGTACAGATAATGTATAGATGTGACCTGCAGTCCTATGTAACACCCCAGATAACACAGTGATAACTCTCTGAGTACAGATAATGTATAGATGTGACCTGCAGTCCTATGTAACACCACAGATAACACAGTGATAACTCTCTGAGTACAGATAATGTATAGATGTGACCTGCAGTCCTATGTAACACCACAGATAACAGTGATAACTCTCTGAGTACAGATAATGTATAGATGTGACCTGCAGTCCTATGTAACACCACAGATAACACAGTGATAACTCTCTGAGTACAGATAATGTATAGATGTGACCTGCAGTCCTATGTAACACCACAGATAACAGTGATAACTCTCTGAGTACAGATAATGTATAGATGTGACCTGCAGTCCTATGTAACACCACAGATAACACAGTGATAACTCTCTGAGTACAGATAATGTAATAGATGTGACCTGCAGTCCTATGTAACACCACAGATAACAGTGATAACTCTCTGAGTACAGATAATGTATAGATGTGACCTGCAGTCCTATGTAACACCACAGATAACAGTGATAACTCTCTGAGTACAGATAATGTAGTAGATGTGACCTGCAGTCCTATGTAACACCACAGATAACAGTGATAACTCTCTGAGTACAGATAATGTATAGATGTGACCTGCAGTCCTATGTAACACCACAGATAACAGTGATAATTCTCTGAGTACAGATAATGTATAGATGTGACCTGCAGTCCTATGTAACACCACAGATAACACAGTGATAACTCTCTGAGTACAGATAATGTATAGATGTGACCTGCAGTCCTATGTAACATCACAGATAACAGTGATAAATCTCTGAGTACAGATAATGTATAGATGTGACCTGCAGTCCTATGTAACACCACAGATAACACAGTGATAACTCTCTGAGTACAGATAATGTATAGATGTGACCTGCAGTCCTATGTAACAACACAGATAACACTGTGATAACTCAGAGTACTGATAATGTATAGATGTGACCTGCAGTCCTATGTAACACCACAGATAACACTGTGATAACTCAGAGTACAGATAATGTATAGATGTGACCTGCAGTCCTATGTAACACCACAGATAACAGTGATGACTCTCTGAGTACAGATAATGTATAGATGTGACCTGCAGTCCTATGTAACACCACAGATAACACAGTGATAACTCTGAGTACAGATAATGTATAGATGTGACCTGCAGTCCTATGTAACACCACAGATAACAGTGATAACTCTCTGAGTACAGATAATGTATAAATGTGACCTGCAGTCCTATGTAACACCACAGATAACAGTGATAACTCTCTGAGTACAGATAATGTAGTAGATGTGACCTGCAGTCCTATGTAACACCACAGATAACACAGTGATAACTCTCTGAGTACAGATAATGTATAGATGTGACCTGCAGTCCTATGTAACACCACAGATAACACAGGGATAACTCTCTGAGTACAGATAATGTAGTAGATGTGACCTGCAGTCCTATGTAACACCACAGATAACAGTGATAACTCTCTGAGTACAGATAATGTATAGATGTGACCTGCAGTCCTATGTAACACCACAGATAACAGTGATAACTCTCTGAGTACAGATAATGTATAGATGTGACCTGCAGTCCTATGTAACACCACAGATAACACAGTGATAACTCTCTGAGTACAGATAATGTATAGATGTGACCTGCAGTCCTATGTAACACCACAGATAACACAGTGATAACTCTCTGAGTACAGATAATGTATAGATGTCACCTGCAGTCCTATGTAACACCACAGATAACACAGTGATAACTCTCTGAGTACAGATAATGTATAGATGTGACCTGCAGTCCTATGTAACACCACAGATAACAGTGATAACTCTCTGAGTACAGATAATGTATAGATGTGACCTGCAGTCCTATGTAACACCACAGATAACAGTGATAACTCTCTGAGTACAGATAATGTATAGATGTGACCTGCAGTCCTATGTAACACCACAGATAACACAGTGATAACTCTCTGAGTACAGATAATGTATAGATGTGACCTGCAGTCCTATGTAACACCACAGATAACAGGGGTAACTCTCTGAGTACAGATAATGTATAGATGTGACCTGCAGTCCTATGTAACACCACAGATAACACAGTGATAACTCTCTGAGTACAGATAATGTATAGATGTGACCTGCAGTCCTATGTAACACCACAGATAACACAGTGATAACTCTCTGAGTACAGATAATGTATAGATGTGACCTGCAGTCCTATGTAACACCACAGATAACAGTGATAACTCTCTGAGTACAGATAATGTATAGATGAGACCTGCAGTCCTATGTAACACCACAGATAACAGTGATAACTCTCTGAGTACAGATAATGTATAGATGTGACCTGCAGTCCTATGTAACACCACAGATAACACAGTGATAACTCTCTGAGTATAGATAATGTATAGATGTGACCTGCAGTCCTATGTAACACCACAGATAACACAGTGATAACTCTCTGAGTACAGATAATGTATAGATGTGACCTGCAGTCCTATGTAACACCACAGATAACACAGTGATAACTCTCTGAGTACAGATAATGTATAGATGTGACCTGCAGTCCTATGTAACACCACAGATAACAGTGATAACTCTCTGAGTACAGATAATGTATAGATGTGACCTGCAGTCCTATGTAACACCACAGATAACAGTGATAACTCTCTGAGTACAGACAATGTATAGATGTGACCTGCAGTCCTATGTAACACCACAGATAACACAGTGATAACTCTCTGAGTACAGATAATGTATAGATGTGACCTGCAGTCCTATGTAACACCACAGATAACACAGTGATAACTCTCTGAGTACAGATAATGTATAGATGTGACCTGCAGTCCTATGTAACACCACAGATAACACAGTGATATCTCTGAGTACAGATAATGTATAGATGTGACCTGCAGTCCTATGTAACACTACAGATAACAGTGATAACTCTCTGAGTACAGATAATGTATAGATGTGACCTGCAGTCCTATGTAACACTACAGATAACAGTGATATCTCTCTGAGTACAGATAATGTATAGATGTGACCTGCAGTCCTATGTAACACCACAGATAACACAGTGATATCTCTCTGAGTACAGATAATGTAGTAGATGTCACCTGCAGTCCTATGTAACACCACAGATAACAGTGATAACTCTCTGAGTACAGATAATGTATAGATGTGACCTGCAGTCCTATGTAACACCACAGATAACAGTGATAACTCTCTGAGTACAGATAATGTATAGATGTGACCTGCAGTCCTATGTAACAGTACAGATAATGTATAGATGTCACCTGCAGTCCTATGTAACAGTACAGATAATGTATAGATGTCACCTGCAGTCCTATGTAACACCACAGATAACAGTGATAACTCTCTGAGTACAGATAATGTATAGATGTGACCTGCAGTCCTATGTAACAGTACAGATAATGTATAGATGTCACCTGCAGTCCTATGTAACAGTACAGATAATGTATAGATGTCACCTGCAGTCCTATGTAACTGTATATATGTCACCTGCAGTCCTATGTAACAGTACAGATAATGTATAGATGTCACCTGCAGTCCTATGTAACAGTACAGATAATGTATAGATGTCACCTGCAGTCCTATGTAACAGTACATATAATGTATAGATGTTCAGTCCTATGGATGGGTCCTAATGATAGAGAAGCTGCTTGTACTTCTAGTGCACTGTGAAGAGAGCGGATGACAACAACAATGATGATACTACAGCTCCCTCTAGTGGCCGCCAGCTGTAATTCACTACATAAATCTACACGTTCTGTGTAAGGCTGGGTTCACACTACGTTTTCTCCCATACGGGAGCGCATATGGCAGGGGGGAGCTAAAACCTCGCGCTCCCGTATGTGACCGTATGCGCTCCCGTATGTCATTCATTTCAATGAGCCGGCCGGAGTGAAACATTCGGTCCGGTCGGCTCATTTTTGCGCCGTATGCGCTTTTACAACCGGACCTAAAACTGTGGTCAACCACGGTTTTAGGTCCGGTTGTAAAAGCGCATACGGGGCAAAAATGAGCCGACCGGACCGAACGTTTCACTCCGGCCGGCTCATTGAAATGAATGACATACGGGAGCGCATACGAAGGCATACGGGAGCGCGAGGTTTTAGCTCCCCCCTGCCGTATGCGCTCCCGTATGGGACAAAACGTAGTGTGAACCCAGCCTAAAACTCTATGGGGGAGATTTATGAAAACCCGTCCAGAGGAAACGATGCCCAGTTGCCCATAACAACCAATCAGATCGCTTCTTATTAAAAGGCCTGTGAAAATGAAAGAAGCGATCTGATTGGTTGCTATGGGCAACTCACTAACGTTTCCTCTGGACGGGTTTTGATACATCTCCCCCTATGTTGGGTATTTATCATGGATGGTGTATTTGCGCCAAATCTATTAAATGGCTGCATGACCTCTGATATATAAGTTGCCGCTACACTTTATTTTGATATTACACTTCAGTACACAACGCTGTATGGTTCCTCTGCAACGTTTTGTTTATTTTATCCATTTGCTCGTAAACGTGTGGATTTTTACAAATTCTGTGGATTGCTTTGGGGGGGGGTGGTGTAGTTTAGTTGGGGTGTTGCTGTAGTAAATGAAGGGTTAATTTAACCCTTGTCACTCGTGACGCCAGGGTGAGGGTTAAAACTCTGAGGTAATGCTGGGCCTATCGCCACCCTTCCCAAGAGCGATAGGTGAGTGTAGAATAACGGATTGTCCACAGCCGCTGCTGAACTGGAAAACATGCAGGAATCTTTACTGAAGATTTTCTGTACATGCAGCAACGGTCCAGATAACAGAGTCCATATACAGCACGGCAATGACTGACAGTCGCTTGGGACCGGTAAGTTCTCTTTGGAGTAGGAGAATTGGATTGCATAGATCCAATGGATTTAGGGGTTGGTTTAGGTCCAGTGATCTTGCGAAGATTTCGGGGAATTGTAATAACTCACAATTTGGATTATGGCCAAGGCCGCAAGGCTTTGGCCTAGTGGTTGCCGATGACAAGTGCGCAGATCCTACCTGATCAGCAGCCCACGAGGAAAGAGAGAGAGTAATGGCCGCCACTCCCTTATATGGGCAGGGGCTGAACCGTTTTAGATTGGTCCATGTCAGCTGTCACTCACCATTACATAGGATTGTGGGGGATCACCGGACTAAAACCACCAAAGGTCCTTTAGCAAACCATAGAGTTCTGTGAACCAAGTCACATGACCCGCAGGTCCTGCGACGCTAACAAGGTAGGCATCTTAAATATACATATTTACACTTTTATTTACACGAATTTTAGCTAACTGAGGGGTAACGAGGGGTTAACTAAAGGAGAGGACCCCCACTGTTCCTAGGGACTCTGACTTTGGGGACCCCAGCACAAGGTACAGTATGAAATACGGTACCGGGACACCACAATTCCATCCACAGTCGGTTTTGTAAGCGAGGTCTGAGCGGGTGTAGATTTGCGACAAATTCTTGACCTCTGCACTATGTAAGAACGACGTCATATTAGGAAAAGCTTCTAAAGCAAAAGTCGCAATGAAAAGTGTCGAAACCGCAAGTGAGACAAATTGTGCAACAAATCTACAACACAAACCCAGATGATAAATTCCACTGGCAACAGCTGGAGACTCTCTGTTAGGAAAAAAAACACATAGGGGACTATTACATGGAACCACAACCACTTAAAGGGGTACTCCGCTGCTCAGCATTTGGAAAAACTGTTACAAACGCTGGAGCGGGCACCGGGAGCTCATAATGTCATAGCCCGCCCCCTCAATGCAAGTCTATGGGAGGGGGCGTGACTGCTGTCACGCCCCCTCCCATAGGCTTGCATTGAGGGGGCGGAGCATAACGTCACATGGGGGCGGAGCCGTGACGTCACTATGCTCCGGCCCCGTGATCGACAGTAATCAGACCCGGAGCGAACACGCTCCGGGGACTGATTTTAACGGAGGGCGGCGTGCAAGATCATGGGGTCCCCAGCTGCGGGACCCCTGCGATCAGGCATCTTATCCCCTATCCTTTGGATAGGGGATATGATGTCTAAGCGCCGGAGTATCCCTTTAAGGCAGTGAGCGCCTTGTGGATCTGTGGCTCCCGGGACCCCTCTGGGCTCTGCTCCTAGATCTGCTTTTCGCTCTGTGGATATAAATGTTGTTACCTGCTGAGCCCATCCTGGATCTGTGACTGAGCGGGCGCCATGCTGGGTGTCACCCTGTACCTGCTGCTGCCCCTGATGGGTGCCCATCCCTGTGCCCTGTATGTGTGAGATCCTTTATATCTGCCAACATTTATGGCCATGATTGTAATATATATATATACATATACAAAAAAACAAAAAGCAACAGCACACTAAAAATGCAAAAAATATATAAAGAAAGGTGCAGGCAACCTGTAAAAGGATCAAGTCCATCCAAAGATTAAAAAAAGAAGATCAGGGCAGCACTCCAATAACGTCAAAAAGGTGAATAGATTCCATCAAAGCAATGTGCAAAACAGCAGCGACGTTTCGATCCTCTCTAGGATCTTTTTCAAGGAAGCAGAGATGCACAGGGTTCATACAGGGAAGCAGAGATGCACAGGGTTCATACAGAGAAGCAGAGATGCACAGGGTTCATACAGGGAAGCAGAAATGCACGGGGTTCATACAGGGAAGCAGAGATGCACAGGGTTCATACAGGGAAGCAGAGATGCACGGGGTTCATACGGGGAAGCAGAGATGTACGGGGTTCATACAGGGAAGCAGAGATGCACAGGGTTCATACAGGGAAGCAGAGATGCACGGGGTTCATACAGGGAAGCAGAGATGCATGGGGATCATACAGGGAAGCAGAGATGTACGGGGTTCATACAGGGAAGCAGAGATGCACGGGGTTCATACAGGGAAGCAGAGATGCACGGGGTTCATACAGGGAAGCAGAGATGCACAGGGTTCATACAGGGAAGCAGAGATGCACGGGGTTCATACAGGGGAGCAGAGATGTACGGGGTTCATACAGGGAGCAGAGATGCACAGGGTTCATACAGGGAAGCAGAGATGCACGGGGTTCATACAGGGAAGCAGAGATGCACGGGGTTCATACAGGGGAGCAGAGATGCACGGGGTTCATACAGGGAAGCAGAGATGCACGGGGTTCATACAGGGAAGCAGAGATGTACGGGGTTCATACAGGGAAGCAGAGATGCACGGGGTTCATACAGGGGAGCAGAGATGCACGGGGTTCATACAGGGAAGCAGAGATGCACGGGGTTCATACAGGGAAGCAGAGATTCACGGGGTTCATACAGGGAAGCAGAGATGCACGGGGTTCATACAGGGAAGCAGAGATGTACGGAGTCCATACAGGGAAGCAGAGATGCACAGGGTTCATACAGGGAAGCAGAGATGTACGCGGTTCATACAGGGAAGCAGAGATGTACGGGGTTCATACAGGGAGCAGAGATGTACGGGGTTCATACAGGGAAGCAGAGATGTACGGGGTTCATACAGGAAGCAGAGATGTACGGGGATCATACAGGGAAGCAGAGATGCACGGGGATCATACAGGGAAGCAGAAATGCACGGGGTTCATACAGGGAAGCAGAGATGCACGGGGTTCATACAGGGAAGCAGAGATGCACGGGGTTCATACAGGGAGCAGAGATGCACGGGGTTCATACAGGGAAGCAGAGATGTACGGGGATCATACAGGGAAGCAGAGATGTACGGGGATCATACAGGGAGCAGAGATGCACGGGGTTCATACAGGGAAGCAGAGATGTACGGGGATCATACAGGGAAGCAGAGATGCACGGGGATCATACAGGGAAGCAGAGATGCACGGGGATCATACAGGGAAGCAGAGATGTACGGGGATCATACAGGGAAGCAGAGATGCACGGGGATCATACAGGGAAGCAGAAATGCACGGGGTTCATACAGGGAAGCAGAGATGTACGGGGTCCATACAGGGAAGCAGAGATGCACAGGGTTCATACAGGGAAGCAGAAATGCACGGGGTTCATACAGGGAAGCAGAGATGTACGGGGTTCATACAGGGAAGCAGAGATGCACAGGGATCATACAGGGAAGCAGAGATGCACGGGGATCATACAGGGAAGCAGAGATGCACAGGGATCATACAGGGAAGCAGAGATGCACAGGGATCATACAGGGAAGCAGAGATGCACGGGGTTCATACAGGGAAGCAGAGATGCACAGGGATCATACAGGGAAGCAGAGATGCACAGGGATCATACAGGGAAGCAGAGATGCACGGGGATCATACAGGGAAGCAGAGATGCACAGGGATCATACAGGGAAGCAGAGATGCACAGGGTTCATACAGGGAAGCAGAGATGCACAGGGATCATACAGGGAAGCAGAGATGCACGGGGTTCATACAGGGAAGCAGAGATGCACGGGGTTCATACAGGGAAGCAGAGATGTACGGGGTTCATACAGGTATGTAGAGATGTACAGGGTTTATACAGGGAGCAGAGATGCACAGGGTTTTTACAGAGGTCTTCATGTCAGTGTTCATTGCACAGCAGCAGCTTTGAGAGAAATTCATGTCAGGAGGGACGTACAGGAGAAATAACACAATACCATGTACATTGTCATCCAGGAGAAATAACACAATACCATGTACATTGTCATCCAGGAGAAATAACACAATACCATGTACATTGTCATCCAGGAGAAATAACACAATACCATGTACATTGTCATCCAGGAGAAATAACACAATACCATGTACATTGTCATCCAGGAGAAATAACACAATACCATGTACATTGTCATCCAGGAGAAATAACACAATACCATGTACATTGTCATCCAGGAGAAATAACACAATACCATGTACATTGTCATCCAGGAGAAATAACACAATACCATGTACATCGTCATCCAGGAGAAATAACACAATACCATGTACATTGTCATCCAGGAGAAATCGAAGAGGAGAAAACGGATTTTGGCAGCTGCCGCCACGTGAAATCTACACTAGCAGAATTCAGCGTTTTAGATTAAATCATTAACCTGTCTAGGACCAAGGGCGTACAGGTACGCCCTTGGCGTTTCCATTCACCACCGGTAACCGGGCGGTGAATGGGATACATCCTATGTCAACGCCTGAAGGCTGTCTGGGCATGCTGGAAGTTGTAGTTTTGCAAGATCTGGAGGGCTAACGTTTAGAGACCACTGCACAGTGGTCTCCAAACGATGGCCCTCCAGATGTTGCTAGGCAACTACTCACCTCCTGTCACCAGCAGGATCGCCGTCCGCCACACCTAGAGGAGGATAGCTGCCCGCAATCGGTAATGGACCTCCGCCGCCACTCACATTACAGTTCCCTCGCTCTGCCAGGACTACCGTGGGAGGGCAGAGCAGGAAAATCGAACTTTAACCCCCCCCCTCCCCCGATCTGCTATTGGTTGCTTGCTTCTGACCTACCAATAGGAGAGGTGGCACCCTTGCCCCCTCACTCCTATCCCTTCAGGGTGATCGGAGCGGTCTTGGACAGCCCCGATCACCCTTATTTTCCAGGTCACCGGAGACCCATATGACCCGGAATCGCAGCAAATAGCCGGTCTGAATTGAGGACCCCCTCAGGCGTTGGCAAGGGATGACTGCTAAATGATTTCAGCAGGCATCCCGTTCCGTTCACCGCCCGGTTACCGGTGGTGAACGGAAACACCAAGGGCGCCTTTGGTCCTAGAAAGGTTAATGATTTCATTTAGAACGCCTCTCGCAGAATTTTGCAAGTAAATATTTCATCTGGCGGCCGCCGCCAAAATCCGTTTTCTCCTCTTCGATTTCTCCTGGAAGACAATGTACATGGTATTGTGTTATTTCTCCTGGATGACGATGTACATGGTATTGTGTTATTTCTCCTGGATGACAATGTACATGGTATTGTGTTATTTCTCCTGGATGACAATGTACATGGTATTGTGTTATTTCTCCTGGATGACAATGTACATGGTATTGTGTTATTTCTCCTGTACGTCCCTCCTGACATGAATTTCTCTCAAAGCTGCTGCTGTGCAATGAACACTGACATGAAGACCTCTGTACGAACCCCGTGCATCTCTACATACCTGTATGAACCCCGTGCATCCCTACATACCTGTATGAACCCCGTGCATCTCTACATACCTGTATGAACCCCGTGCATCCCTACATACCTGTATGAACCCCGTGCATCCCTACATACCTGTACGAACCCCGTGCATCTCTACATACCTGTATGAACCCCGTGCATCCCTACATACCTGTATGAACCCCGTGCATCTCTACATACCTGTATGAACCCCGTGCATCTCTACATACCTGTATGAACCCCGTGCATCTCTACATACCTGTATGAACCCCGTGCATCCCTACATACCTGTATGAACCCCGTGCATCCCTACATACCTGTATGAACCCCGTGCATCTCTACATACCTGTATGAACCCCGTGCATCTCTACATACCTGTATGAACCCCGTGCATCTCTACATACCTGTATGAACCCCGTGCATCTCTACATCCCTGTACGAACCCCGTGCATCTCTACATACCTGTATGAACCCCGTGCATCTCTACATACCTGTATGAACCCCGTGCATCTCTACATACCTGTACGAACCCCGTGCATCTCTACATACCTGTATGAACCCCGTGCATCTCTACATACCTGTATGAACCCCGTGCATTTCTACATACCTGTACGAACCCCGTGCATCTCTACATACCTGTACGAACCCCGTGCATTTCTACATACCTGTACGAACCCCGTGCATCTCTACATACCTGTATGAACCCCGTGCATCTCTACA
>NC_079191.1:7603863-7649634 GCF_029499605.1 Hyla sarda
CTGCAGAGTTATACACAGAACACTAATATATATATATATAGCCCCTGCAGACTTAGACACAGAACACTAATATATATATATATAGCCCCTGCAGAGTTATACACAGAACACTAATATATATACAGCCCATGCAGAGTTATACACAGAACACTAATATATATATATATATATATATATATATATATATATATATATATATATATGATATATATATAGTTACATAGTTACATAGTTAGTACGGTCGAAAAAAGACATATGTCCATCAAGTCCAACCAGGGAATTAAGGGGTAGGGGTGTGGCGCCATATTGGGGAAGGGATGAGATTTTATATTTCTTCATAAGCATTAATGTTATTTTGTTCCAGGAATGTATCTAACCCTGTTTTAAAGCTGTTCATTTTTCCTGCTGTGACCAGTTCCTGAGGTAGACTGTTCCATAAGTTCACAGTCCTCACGGTAAAGAAGGCGTGCCGCCCCTTTAGACTAAACCTTTTCTTCTCCAGACGGAGGGAGTGCCCCCTCGTCCTTTGGGGGGGTTTAACCTGGAACAGTTTTTCTCCATATTTTTTGTATGGGCCATTAATATACTTATATACGTTTATCATATCCCCCCTTAAACGTCTCTTCTCAAGACTAAACAACTGTAACTCCTTTAATCGCTCCTCATAGCTAAGATGTTCCATGCCCCATATTAGTTTAGTCGCGCGTCTCTGCACCCTTTCCAACTCCGCAGTGTCCCTTTTATGGACAGGCGACCAAAACTGAACAGCATATTCCAGGTGAGGCCGTACCAATGCTTTATAAAGGGGGAGTATTATGTCTTTGCCCCTCGAGTCCATGCCTCTTTTTATACATGACAATATCCTGCTGGCTTTGGAAGCAGCAGCCTGACATTGCATGCTATTCTGTAGTCTGTGATCTACAAGTACACCCAGATCCTTCTCTACCAGTGACTCTGCCAGTTTAATCCCCCCTAAGACATACGATGCATGCAGGTTATTAGTATACACAGCCCCCCCCTCTATATATACACAGCCCCCCCCCCCCTCTATATACACAGCCCCCCCCCTCTATATACACAGCCCCCCCCCTCTATATACACAGCCCCCCTCTATATACACAGCCCCCCTCTATATACACAGCCCCCCTCTATATACACAGCCCCCCTCTATATACACAGCCCCCCCTCTATATACACAGCCCCCCTAAGACATACGACGCATGCAGGTTATTAGTACCCAGATGCATAACTTTACATTTATCCACATTGAACCTCATTTGCCAAGTGGATGCCCAGACACTTAGTCTATCCAAGTCATCTTGTAACCTATACACATCCTCTATAGACTGTACCCCCCCTCTATATACACAGCCCCCCCTCTATATACACAGCCCCCCCTCTATATACACAGCCCCCCCTCTATATACACAGCCCCCCCTCTATATACACAGCCCCCTCTATATACACAGCCCCCCCTCTATATACACAGCCCCCCCTCTATATACACAGCCCCCCCTCTATATACACAGCCCCCCCTCTATATACACAGCCCCCTCTATATACACAGCCCCCCCTCTATATACACAGCCCCCCCTCTATATACACAGCCCCCCCTCTATATACAGAGCTGTTAATACCATCCTCTATATCATTGGTAAATAAATTAAACAACAGCGGGCCCAGTACTGAACCTTGGGGTACACCACTAATAACCGGGGACCAATCAGAGTACGAATCATTGACCACCACTCTCTGGGTACGATCCATGAGCCAGTGTTCAATCCAGTTACAAACTAAAATTTCCAAACCCAAAGACCTTAACTTACCTGTCAGACGTCTATGAGGGACAGTATCAAACGCTTTGGCAAAATCCAGAAACACTATATCCACAGCCCCCCCTCTATATACAGAGCCCCCCCCTCTATATCCACAACCCCCCCTCTATATACACAGCCCCCTCTATATACACAGCCCCCCTCTATATCCACAGCCATTCCTCTATATACACAGCCCCCCTCTATATACACAGCCCCCCTCTATATACACAGCTCCCCTCTATATACACAGCCCCCCTCTATATACACAGCCATTCCTCTGTCAAGGCTTCTACTCACCTCTTCATAAAAGCAAATTAGATTGGTGACAACTTCTATCCTTAGTAAACCCATGCTGGCTATCACTTATAATACAATTATCCCCTATGTATTCCTGTATGTAATCCCTTATAAGTCCTTCAAACTATTTACCCACAATGCACGTTAAACTTACTGGTCTATAGTTTCCTGGGGAAGACCTAGAGCCCTTTTTGAAGATTGGTACCACATTAGCCTTGCGCCAGTCCCTTGGCACAATACCAGACACCAGAGAATCTCTAAATATCATGAACAAGGGTACAGATATTACTGAACTTACCTCTCTAAGAACTCTTGGGTGTAGTCCATCCGGTCCTGGAGATTTGCTTACATTTACTTTACTTAACTTACCTTGTACCATCTCTACATTAAGCCAGTTCAGTACATTACATGATGTGTTACCAGCACTGACCTGTACATGATGTGTTACCAGCACTGACCTGGCCAATGTCAGCTCCTTCTTCCATAGTGTATACAGAACTAAAGAACCCATTCAGTAGCTCCGCCTTCTCTTGATCGCCCGTGACAACCTCCCCATTATCATTATTAAGGGGTCCTACATGCTCTGTCCTTGGTTTTTTTGCATTTATATATCTAAAAAAATATTTAGGATTAGTTTTGCTTTCTTTGGCCACCTGTCTCTCATTTTGAATTTTTGCTGTTTTTATTACATTTTTACAGATTTTATTAAGCTCCTTGTACTGTTTAAATGTTATAGTGACCCATCAGATTTGTATTTTTTGAAGGCTATTTTTTTGTTGTTTATTGCTCTTTTAACCTCATTTGTCAGCCATGTAGGATTTAGTTTTAATTGTTTATATTTGTTCCCCTTTGGTATATATTTAGCTGTATAGTTATTTAGAGTTGATTTAAAGATGTCCCATTTACCTTCTGTATCAGTATTTGAGAACCCCTCCCCCAGTCTATGTCCTGTAGTGCAGATCTCAGCCCAGGGAAATTTGCCTTTTTAAAGTTATATGTTTTTGCCTTCCCCGCCTGTCTTTGTTTTCTACATTTTAAGTCAAAAGTAACTATATTGTGGTCGCTATTACCAAGGTTTTCCCGCACAGTTACATTACCAACCAGCTCTGCGTTGTTGGAAATGATCAGATCCAACAAGGCATCACTTCTTGTTGGGTCCTCCACAAACTGGCCCATAAAATTATCCTGCAATAAATTTAGGAATTGTCGCCCCTTTGTAGTTTTAGCCAACCCCGGACCCCAATCTATATCTGGATAGTTAAAATCTCCCATTATTACCACTGTACCTGCCCGGGCGGCCCTCTCTATTTGTTTATACAGCCGACCTTCTATCTCTTCAGTGATATTAGGGGGTCTGTAGATTACACCAAATATTATTTTTTCAGTATTTCCCTCCTTTTGTAATTCTACCCACAATGATTCCACATCCTCAGAATCATCACACACTATGGCATCGTTCACACTGACTTTCATACCACTTCTTACATACAGACAGACTCCACCACCTTTTCTGTTCATTCTATCCTTGCGAAACAATGTAAACCCCTGCAGATTGACAGCCCAGTCATGCGAGGAGTCCAGCCATGTCTCAGTGACCCCAACTATATCACCAGCCATGTCTCAGTGACCCCAACTATATCACCAGCCATGTCTCAGTGACCCCAACTATATCACCAGCCATGTCTCAGTGACCCCAACTATATCACCAGCCATGTCTCAGTGACCCCAACTATATCCCCAGCCATGTCTCAGTGACCCCAACTATATCACCAGCCATGTCTCAGTGACCCCAACTATATCACCAGCCATGTCTCAGTGACCCCAACTATATCACCAGCCATGTCTCAGTGACCCCAACTATATCACCAGCCATGTCTCAGTGACCCCAACTATATCACCAGCCATGTCTCAGTGACCCCAACTATATCACCAGCCATGTCTCAGTGACCCCAACTATATCACCAGCCATGTCTCAGTGACCCCAACTATATCACCAGCCATGTCTCAGTGACCCTACCTATATCACCAGCCATGTCTCAGTGACCCTACCTATATCACCAGCCATGTCTCAGTGACCCCAACTATATCACCAGCCATGTCTCAGTGACCCCAACTATATCACCAGCCATGTCTCAGTGACCCCAACTATATCAATATGTTCCTCCAGTATCAAGGCCTCAAGCTCCCCCATTTTATTTGCTAGGCTTCTGGCATTTGTGAACATACACTTTACATTTCCATCCTTTATGTTATTGGGGTTAATGGGATTCAAGGGTGTAAGTTTTATTTTCCTATGAAGCTTATTCCTATTAACTATTCTAACCCCTCCCTCCGCTCCACCCCCAGGTACATTTATAATTCCCACCTCTCTATCTACACTATCTTCCCCCTCTTTGCTGTAGGTTCCCTCCCCCCAAGTCCCTAGTTTAAACACTCCTCCACCCTTCTAGCCATCTTCTCCCCAAGCACAGTGCCCCCTCCCCATTGAGGTGCAGCCCGTCCCTACGGTAGAGCCGGTAACCGACAGCGAAGTCAGCCCAGTTCTCCATGAACCCAAACCCTTCCTTCCTACACCAGCTTCTGAGCCACTTGTTTACCTCCCTGATCTCCCGCTGCCTCTCTGGTGTGGCTCGTGATACTGGTAGTATTTCAGAAAATACTACCTTGGAGGTCCTTGCCATAAGCTTGCGGCCTAAGTCCCTGAAATCATTTTTAAGGACACTCCACCTACCTCTTACTTTGTCATTGGTGCCAATATGTACCATGACTGCTGGGTCCTCTCCAGCCCCACCCAACAACCTGTCAACCCGATCCGCGATGTGCCGAACTCGTGCGCCAGGCAGACAACACACTGTTCGGCGATCCCGGTCTTTGTGACAGATTGCCCTGTCTGTCCCCCTAATAATTGAGTCCCCCACCACTAGTACCTGTCTGGCCTGCCCTGTACTCCTCCCTCCCTCCTTACTGGAGCAGACCCCCCCCCCTGGCGGTCAGAGGCAGTATCCTGCTGCAGTTCTGCTAGCTCTGTAATGGCATCCCCCTCATCTGCCAACCGGGCAAATTTGTTGGGGTGTGCCAGTTCAGGACTAGCCTCCCTGACACTTTTTCCCCTACCCCTCTTTCTAACTGTAACCCAGCTAACTGCCTGACTGTCCTGCAACTCCGTCCCACTGTCCTCCCCCACCTCTATTCCCGAGAGTGCCTGCTCAGTGAGCAGGAGACTCCTCTCCATGTTGTTAATGCTTCTCATTGTTGCCAGTCGCCCCTCTAGATGTAGGATCTGGGCTTCCAAACGGACAACTAGCACACATCTCGCACAACAATATGCACCCTCAAACTGTTGTTCAAGGATTGCATACATTGAACAGGATGTACATTGGACTGCATTTTCCAACATGGAGGCCATCTAATTATGGGGATTTCACAAATGTATAGGCAGAAACAGACAGTCAAAATTACACTTCAAATTTTTTGTAGACCTTGTGGGTTCAGAAATTAACACTCACAGCGATCTGTACCTCCTGCTTTCAAACTCCTGTTTTTGAAACTCCTCTTTCACGCCCCCTCTTACACAGCAACACTCAGAAATATATAGCCCCTGCAGAGTTATACACAGAACACTAATATATATACAGACTGTACAGAGTTATACACAGAACACTAATATATATATATATAGCCCCTGCAGAGTTATACACAGAACACTAATATATATACAGACTGTACAGAGTTATACACAGAACACTAATATATATATATATATATATATATATATATATATAGCCCCTGCAGAGTTATACACAGAACACTAATATATATATATATATATATATATATATATAGCCCCTGCAGAGTTATACACAGAACACTAATATATATATATATATATATATACACAGACTGTACAGAGTTATACACAGAACACTCATATATATATATATATAGCCCCTGCAGAGTTATACACAGAACACTAATATATATACAGACTGTACAGAGTTATACACAGAACACTAATATATATATATATATATATATATATATATATATATATATATATATATATATAGCCCCTGCAGAGTTATACACAGAACACTAATATATATACAGACTGTACAGAGTTATACACAGAACACTATATATATATATATATATATATATATATATATATATATATATATATATATATATAGCCCCTGCAGAGTTATACACAGAACACTAATATATATACAGACTGTACAGAGTTATACACAGAACACTAATATATATATATATATATATATATATATATATATATATATATATATATATATATATATAGCCCCTGCAGAGTTATACACAGAACACTAATATATATATATAGCCCCTGCAGAGTTATACACAGAACACTAATATATATATATATATACACAGACTGTACAGAGTTATACACAGAACACTCATATATATATATATATATATATATATATAGCCCCTGCAGAGTTATACACAGAACACTCATATGTATACAGACTGTACAGAGTTATACACAGAACACTCATATATATATATATATATATATATATATATATCCCATGCAGAGTTATACACAGAACACTCATATACAGACTGTACAGAGTTATACACAGAACACTCATATATATATATATATATATATATATATATATATATATATACAGCCCATGCAGAGTTATACACAGAACACTAATATATATATATATATATATATATATATATATATATACAGCCCATGCAGAGTTATACACAGAACACTTATATATATATATATACCGTATATAGCCCCTGCAGAGTTATACACAGAACACTAATATATATACAGACTGTACAGAGTTATACACAGAACACTAATATATATATATATACAGCCCAGGCAGAGTTATACACAGAACACTAATATATATATATACAGCCCATGCAGAGTTATACACAGAACCCTTATAGGAATCATCACCAGTCTGTGAAGTATGTCTTCCCATCCCCCTAATCTTCGGAGAGCCGAGGGGAGGGGCGGAAGCAAGTCAGCAGGGGCGCAGATTTGCACCTCACACCGCCATATTGGGTGCCAAACTCCTCCTCCCGGACTCCTTCACTTACCACAGGCGATGTTGTGTCAACTTTCCCACCCAAAACTCGAGCTCCGACCAACCGTCGTCACGTGAGGTAGGAATGGGGCGTGGCCTTGTGCTCTGCTCTACCAATCAGCCGCTAGGCGCGTGTCCAACGGTCTCCCGCACAACCAATCATCACACACAGGTGCAATACTGAAAAAAAGTGAAGGGGCGTGGTTGTGATAGGTAAGAAGGGGCCGGATGTATGTGACGTCATCAGTAGTGTGAGGGTAGGCACCCTTAACCAATCAGAGACGGCCGCTTCAGTGTTGCCCATAGCAACCAATTACATCTACCCTGCGATCTGATTGGTTGCTAGGGGAAATGCTGACAGATGAGAACTGGGTAATTTTGTCACTTGTAGTTCCCCTGAATGTGTCAGAGCCGGTGCTGTAGCGCGTTGAACTATAATGTCCGCTGTAATATTCTGTTTAGCCAATCAGAAGAATGCTTACGCCCATAAACTTTTTTACAAGGTTCTAATTGGCCAAGAGGACTCCCCGCTGGTGGTAGGGCACTTTAAATAAGCCCCTCCCCCAAATGAAAACAATATATTGATTAGATTTGTGACATGAAGTGCGCATATAGCGGCCATTGTTACACCATCCGGCTTTTCCAGACTCCTGAATGACAAGTCTGCCTAATAATTCAGGAGCGAAGGACGAAACGCTTTATGAGATCGCGTTCGCACCAGCGCGCCATTCTGATCTGCCATCTCAGAGACATATCCCAGCAATTTATTTTACACGCAACTTTTCATGTTAGTGGCTTTTGTTTTTCCTAATAGGTGTAAACATGGTGGATGTGCCCCTCAGGAGGCTGGAAAAGCTGTAACAGCAGCCATACTGCTGGCCACCCAGCTCTCCCAGGGGCAGAGATGATTGTGAGGTTGTACAGTAATGTCCCCAGGAGGGGGGGGGGGGGACTCCATTGTTTACTTTCATTGTCTCTCATGTGGTGAAGCGTCGGTCGTTGCTCAGGAGATGGAGAATAACACGTCTCTGCTCCGCCCGCACTCTCAGCTCTGCCTGTCCCTGTGAGCAGACACCCTGCAACCATAACACTCGCCCAGGAGGCTGGGAGTCACAGGATGAGAAGCCACAACACCTCCTGATTCACCTGCCGGAAAGGTAGGAAGAGATGAGGAGAGCAGAGTCAACAGAGGAAGAGAGATGAGGGAAATAGAGACTAGAGAACAGAGATCAGGAGGGCAGAGTCAACAGAGGAAGAGAGATGAGGGAAAAAGAGACTAGAGAACAGAGATCAGGAGGGCAGAGTCAACAGAGGAAGAGAGATGAGGGAAAAAGAGACTAGAGAACAGAGATCAGGAGAGCAGAGTCAACAGAGGAAGAGAGATGAGGGAAAAGGAGACCAGAGAAGAGAGATCAGGAGAGCAGAGTCAACAGAGGAAGAGAGATGAGGGAAAAAGAGACCAGAGAAGAGAGATCAGGAGGGCAGAGTCAACAGAGGAAGAGAGATGAGGGAAAAAAAGACCAGAGAAGAGAGATCAGGAGGGCAGAGTCAACAGAGGAAGAAAGATGAGGGAAAAAGAGACTAGAGAACAGAGATCAGGAGGGCAGAGTCAACAGAGGAAGAAAGATGAGGGAAATAGAGACTAGAGAACAGAGATCAGGAGGGCAGAGTCAACAGAGGAAGAGAGAGGAGGGAAATAGAGACTAGAGAACAGAGATCAGGAGGGCAGAGTCAACAGAGGAAGAGAGATGAGGGAAAAAGAGACTAGAGAACAGAGATCAGGAGAGCAGAGTCAACAGAGGAAGAGAGATGAGGGAAATAGAGACTAGAGAACAGAGATCAGGAGAGCAGAGTCAACAGAGGAAGAGAGATGAGGGAAAAAGAGACCAGAGAAGAGAGATCAGGAGAGCAGAGTCAACAGAGGAAGATAGATGAGGGAAATAGAGACTAGAGAACAGAGATCAGGAGGGCAGAGTCAACAGAGGAAGAAAGATGAGGGAAATAGAGACCAGAAAAGAGAGATCAGGAGGGCAGAGTCAACAGAGGAAGAGAGATGAGGGAAATAGAGACAGAAAAGAGAGATTAGGAGGACAGAGTCAACAGAGGAAGAAAGATGAGGGAAAAGGAGACCAGAGAAGAGAGATCAGGAGGGCAGAGTCAACAGAGGAAGAAAGATGAGGGAAATAGAGACCAGAAAAGAGAGATGAGGAGAGCAGAGTCAACAGAGGAAGAGAGATGAGGGAAAAAGAGACTAGAGAACAGAGATCAGGAGGGCAGAGTCAACAGAGGAAGAGAGATGAGGGAAAAAGAGACCAGAGAAGAGAGATCAGGAGGGCAGAGTCAACAGAGGAGGAGAGAAGAGGGAAAAAGACCAGAGAAGAGAGATCAGGAGGGCAGAGTCAACAGAGGAAGAGAGATGAGGGAAATAGAGACAGGAAAGAGAGCTCAGGAGGGCAGAGTCAACAGAGGAAGAGAGATGAGGGAAAAAGACCAGAGAAGAGAGATCAGGAGAGCAGAGTCAACAGAGGAAGAGAGATGAGGGAAAATAGACAGAAAAGAGAGATCAGGAGGGCAGAGTCAACAGAGGAAGAAAGATGAGGGAAAAAGAGACTAGAGAACTGAGATCAGGAGGGCAGAGTCAACAGAGGAAGAGAGATGAGGGAAAAAGAGACTAGAGAACAGAGATGAGGAGAGCAGAGTCAACAGGGGAAGAGAGATGAGGGAAATAGAGACCAGAGAAGAGAGATCAGGAGGGCAGAGTCAACAGAGGAAGAGAGATGAGGGAAAAAGAGACTAGAGAACAGAGATCAGGAGGGCAGAGTCAACAGAGGAAGAGAGATGAGGGAAATAGAGACCAGAGAAGAGAGATCAGGAGAGCAGAGTCAACAGAGGAAGAGAGATGAGGGAAATAGAGACCAGAAAAGAGAGATCAGGAGGGCAGAGTCAACAGAGGAAGAGAGATGAGGGAAATAGAGACAGAAAAGAGAGATCAGGAGGGCAGAGTCAACAGGGGAAGAAAGATGAGGGAAAAAGAGACTAGAGAACTGAGATCAGGAGGGCAGAGTCAACAGAGGAAGAGAGATGAGGGAAAAAGAGACTAGAGAACAGAGATGAGGAGAGCAGAGTCAACAGGGGAAGAGAGATGAGGGAAATAGAGACCAGAGAAGAGAGATCAGGAGGGCAGAGTCAACAGAGGAAGAGAGATGAGGGAAAAAGAGACTAGAGAACAGAGATCAGGAGGGCAGAGTCAACAGAGGAAGAGAGATTAGGGAAATAGAGACCAGAGAAGAGAGATCAGGAGAGCAGAGTCAACAGAGGAAGAGAGATGAGGGAAATAGAGACCAGAAAAGAGAGATCAGGAGGGCAGAGTCAACAGAGGAGGAGAGATGAGGGAAATAGAGACAGAAAAGAGAGATCAAGAGGGCAGAGTCAACAGAGGAAGAGAGGTGAGACAAAAAGAGACCAGAGAAGAGAGATCAGGAGGGCAGAGTCAACAGAGGAGGAGAGAAGAGGGAAAAAGACCAGAGAAGAGAGATCAGGAGGGCAGAGTCAACAGAGGAAGAGAGATGAGGGAATAAGACCAGAGAAGAGAGATCAGGAGGGCAGAGTCAACAGAGGAAGAGAGATGAGACAAAAAGAGACCAGAGAAGAGAGATCAGGAGGGCAGAGTCAACAGAGGAAGAGAGATGAGGGAAATAGAGACCAGAAAAGAGAGCTCAGGAGGGCAGAGTCAACAGAGGAAGAGAGATGAGGGAAAAAGACCAGAGAAGAGAGACCAGGAGGGCAGAGTCAACAGAGGAAGAGAGATGAGGGAAAAAGACCAGAGAAGAGAGATCAGGAGGGCAGAGTCAACAGAGGAAGAGAGATGAGGGAAAAAGAGACCAGAGGAGAGAGCTCAGGAGGGCAGAGTAAACAGAGGAAGAGAGATGAGGGAAATAGAGACCAGAGAAGAGAGATCAGGAGGGCAGAGTCAACAGAGAAGGAGAGAAGAGGGAAAAATACCAGAGAAGAGAGATCAGGAGGGCAGAGTCAACAGAGGAAGAGAGATGAGGGAAAAATACCAGAGAAGAGAGATCAGGAGGGCAGAGTCAACAGAGGAAGAGAGATGAGGGAAATAGAGACCAGAAAAGAGAGATCAGGAGGGCAGAGTCAACAGAGGAAGAGAGAGTCCAAAGTCTGTGCAAGAGATGGGGGAATTGTGCTCCGGACAAGTAGGGAGACACCTAGTGGCAGCTTTTTTTAAACACAAAACATAGAATACTACATTAGAAATATTTGTTATTTACCATAAGGAGTGCAATAACAAAATATGTTTTAAATAAGAGTGTCAACTTACCATGGCAGTTTGTACCTTCCTGCTGAGACTTGTGATTCCACAACAGATGGAGGGTTGTAGGTTGTAGAGCAGTGATGGATTTGTGAGGGGTTTACGCAGCCCCTTTATGGGATCGTACATTGTCATGCACTTGAACACAATGAGAGGGATGGGAGGCTTGTCTTATAGGGATGGAGATAGGAGGAGAAGCCAACAGGGACTGAATGTGGACTGTGTGTGACCAGGTGACAGGGATATTAGTCCTATAGGTTTCTTATTGACAGAAGTAGCTTCCTCTTGTTTCTATTGTACAGGGTGATAGAGCAGGGCGCCATGTCTCGCCGACGCTTGGAAGAAGCCATCCTTAGATCCAAAGTATTAGAGAGCTCCGGGGAGAGCGTGGATGAAGGATCGGATGAGGAGTACGGGAGATACGCCGAGCTGTGTGTCAGACACCGCATCCCTCTGACCAAGGATTTGCACAGTCTCTACAGCCTCCGATTCTCACCAAGCGGCAAACAGCTGGCGGTTGGATTTGGGAATGGCGCTATCCAGGTAATAGGAAAAAAAGTATGTGCAAATAGAGCAGAGGAAGGAAACACAGAGATCCTACAGGCCAAGGGTCATCCAGTTATATCCAGGAGATATAATGATACCAGGACATCACATGACCCGGTCTATCCCCAGTATATACTGTAATCCAGTCTATAGCCAGTGTATACTGTAATCCGGCCTATCCCCAGTGTATACTGTAATTCAGTCTATCCCCAGTGTATACTGTAATCCGGCCTATCCCCAGTGTATACTGTAATCCAGTCTATCCCCAGTATATACTGTAATCCAGTCTATCCCCAGTGTATACTGTAATCCAGTCTATAGCCAGTGTATACTGTAATCCAGTCTATCCCCAGTATATACTGTAATCCAGTCTATCCCCAGTGTATACTGTAATCCAATCTATCCCCAGTATATACTGTAATCCGGTCTATCCCCAATGTATACTGTAATCCAGTCTATCCCCAGTATATACTGTAATCCAGTCTATCCCCAGTGCATACTGTAATCCAGTCTATCCCCAGTGTATACTGTAATCCAGTCAATCCCCAGTGTATACTGTAATCCAGTCTATCCCCATTGTATACTGTAATCCGGTCTATCCCCAGTGTATACTGTAATCCAGTCTATCCCCGGTGTATACTGTAATCCAGTCTATCCCCGGTGTATACTGTAATCCGGCCTATCCCCAGTGTATACTGTAATCCGGTCTATCCCCAGTGTATACTGTAATCCGGTCTATCCCCAGTGTATACTGTAATCCGGTCTATCCCCAGTGTATACTGTAATCCGGTCTATCCCCAGTGTATACTGTAATCCAGTCTATCCCCAGTGTATACTGTAATCCAGTCTATCCCCAGTGTATACTGTAATCCAGTTTATCCCCAGTGTATACTGTAATTCAGTCTATGCCCAGTGTATACTGTAATCCAGTCTATCCCCAGTGTATACTGTAATCCAGTCTATCCCCAGTGTATACTGTAATCCAGTCTATCCCCAGTGTATACTGTAATCCAGCCTATCCCCAGTGTATACTGTAATCCAGTCTATCCCCAGTGTATACTGTAATCCAGTCTATCCCCAGTGTATACTGTAATCCAGTCTATCCCCAGTGTATACTGTAATCCAGTCTATCCCCAGTGTATACTGTAATCCAGTCTATCCCCAGTGTATACTGTAATCCAGTCTATCCCCAGTGTATACTGTAATCCAGCCTATCCCCAGTGTATACTGTAATCCAGTCTATCCCCAGTGTATACTGTAATCCAGTCTATCCCCAGTGTATACTGTAATCCAGTCTATCCCCAGTGTATACTGTAATCCAGTCTATCCCCAGTGTATACTGTAATCCAGTCTATCCCCAGTGTATACTGTAATCCAGTCTATCCCCAGTGTATACTGTAATCCAGTCTATCCCCAGTGTATACTGTAATCCAGTCTATCCCCAGTGTATACTGTAATCCAGTCTATCCCCAGTGTATACTGTAATCCAGTCTATCCCCAGTGTATACTGTAATCCAGTCTATCCCCAGTGTATACTGTAATCCAGTCTATCCCCAGTGTATACTGTAATCCAGTCTATCCCCAGTGTATACTGTAATCCAGTCTATCAGTGTATACTTTAATCCAGTCTCTCCCCAGTGTATACTGTAATCCAGTCTATCCCCAGTGTATACTGTAATCCAGTCTCTCCCCAGTGCACCCTGTGACCCTGTCTTTCCCCAGCGCACCTTATAATTTAGTCTCTTCCCGGTGCACCCTATGACCCTGTCTCTCCCCAGTGCACCCTATGACCAGGTCCTTCCCCTAGTGCACACTATAATTCAGTCTCTCCCCAGTGCACCCTATGACCAGTTCTTTCCCCATTGTACCTTATAATCCAGTCTATCCTGAGTGCACTCTATTACCAAGTCTCTCCCCAGTGCACCCTATGATCCTTTCTCTCCCCAGTGCACCCTATGACCCTGTCGCTCCCCAGTGCACCCTATGACCCTGTCTCTCCCCAGTGCACCCTATGACCCTGTCTCTCCCCAGTGCATCCTGTGACCCTGTCTCTCCCCAGTGCACCCTATGATCCTGTCTCTCCCCAGTGCACCCTATGACCCTGTCTCTCCCCAGTGCACACTATAATTTAGTCTCTCCCCAGTGCACCTTATGACCCTGTCTCTCCCCAGTGCACCCTATAATTTAGTCTCTCCCCAGTGCACCTTATGACCCTGTCTCTCCCCAGTGCACCCTATAATTTAGTCTCTCCCCAGTGCACCTTATGACCCTGTCTCTCCCCAGTGCACCCTATAATTTAGTCTCTCCCCAGTGCACCCTGTGACCCTGTCTCTCCCCAGTGCACCCTATAATTTAGTCTCTCCCCAGTGCACCTTATGACCCTGTCTCTCCCCAGTGCACCCTATAATTTAGTCTCTCCCCAGAGCACCCTATGAACCTGTCTCTCCCCAGTGCACCCTGTGACCCTGTCTCTTCCCAGTGCACCCTATAATTTAGTCTATCCCCAGTGCACCCTATGACATTGTCTCTCCCCAGTGCACCCTATGACCCTGTCTCTCCCCAGTGCACCCTATGACCCTGTCTCTCCCCAGTGCACCCTATGACCCTGTCTCTCCCCAGTGCGCCCTATGACCCTGTCTCTCCCCAGTGCACCCTATGACCCTGTCTCTCCCCAGTGCACCCTATGACCCTGTCTCTCCCCAGTGCATCCTGTGACCCTGTCTCTCCCCAGTGCACCCTATGATCCTGTCTCTCCCCAGTGCACCCTATGACCCTGTCTCTCCCCAGTGCACCCTATAATTTAGTCTATCCCCAGTGCACCCTATAATTTAGTCTCTCCCCAGTGCACCCTATAATTTAATCTCTCCCCAGTGCACCCTATGATCCTGTCTCTCCCCAGTGCACCCTATGACCCTGTCTCTCCCCAGTGCACCCTATAATTTAGTCTATCCCCAGTGCACCCTATAATTTAGTCTCTCCCCAGTGCACCCTATAATTTAATCTCTCCCCAGTGCACCCTATGACCCTATCTCTCCCCAGTGCACCCTATGACCCTGTCTCTCCCCAGTGCACCCTATGACCCTGTCTATCCCCAGTGCACCCTATAATTTAGTCTCTCCCCAGTGCACTCTATTACCAAGTCTCTCCTCAGTGCACTCTATTACCAAGTCTCTCCTCAGTGCACCCTATGACCCTGTCTCTCCCCAGTGCACCCTATGACCCTGTCTCTCCCCAGTGCACCCTATAATTTAGTCTCTTCCCAGTGCACCCTATAATTTAGTCTCTTCCCAGTGCACCCTATGACCCTGTCTCTCCCCAGTGCACCCTATGACCCTGTCTATCCCCAGTGCACCCTATGACTCTGTCTCTCCCCAGTGCACCCTATGACCCTGTCTCTCCCCAGTGCACCCTATAATTTAGTCTATCCCCAGTGCACCCTATAATTTAGTCTCTCCCCAGTGCACCCTATAATTTAATCTCTCCCCAGTGCACCCTATGATCCTGTCTCTCCCCAGTGCACCCTATGACCCTGTCTCTCCCCAGTGCACCCTATAATTTAGTCTATCCCCAGTGCACCCTATAATTTAGTCTCTCCCCAGTGCACCCTATAATTTAATCTCTCCCCAGTGCACCCTATGACCCTATCTCTCCCCAGTGCACCCTATGACCCTGTCTCTCCCCAGTGCACCCTATGACCCTGTCTATCCCCAGTGCACCCTATAATTTAGTCTCTCCTCAGTGCACTCTATTACCAAGTCTCTCCTCAGTGCACTCTATTACCAAGTCTCTCCTCAGTGCACCCTATGACCCTGTCTCTCCCCAGTGCACCCTATGACCCTGTCTCTCCCCAGTGCACCCTATAATTTAGTCTCTTCCCAGTGCACCCTATAATTTAGTCTCTTCCCAGTGCACCCTATGACCCTGTCTCTCCCCAGTGCACCCTATGACCCTGTCTATCCCCAGTGCACCATATGACTCTGTCTCTCCCCAGTGCACCCTATGACCCTGTCTCTCCCCAGTGCACCCTATAATTTAGTCTCTCCCCAGTGCACCCAATGACCCTGTCTCTCCCCAGTGCACCCTATGACCCTGTCTCTCCCCAGTGCACCCTATGACCCTGTCTGTCCCCAGTTCACCCTATGACCCTGTCTCTCCCCCAGTGCATCCTATAATTTAGTCTCTTCCCAGTGCACCCTATGACCCTGTCTATCCCCAGTGCACCCTATAATTTAGTCTCTTCCCAGTGCACCCTATAATTTAGTCTCTCCCCAGTGCACCCTATGACCCTGTCTCTCCCCAGTGCACCCTATGACCCTGTCTCTCCCCAGTGCACCCTATGACCCTGTCTGTCCCCAGTTCACCCTATGACCCTGTCTCTCCCCCAGTGCATCCTATAATTTAGTCTCTTCCCAGTGCACCCTATAATTTAGTCTCTCCCCAGTGCACCCTATGACCCTGTCTATCCCCAGTGCACCCTATAATTTAGTCTCTTCCCAGTGCACCCTATAATTTAGTCTCTCCCCAGTGCACCCTATGACCCTGTCTATCCCCAGTGCACCCTATAATTTAGTCTCTTCCCAGTGCACCCTATAATTTAGTCTCTCCCCAGTGCACCCTATGACCCTGTCTCTCCCCAGTGCACCCTATGACCCTGTCTATCCCCAATGCACCCTATAATTTAGTCTCTTCCCAGTGCACCCTATGACCCTGTCTATCCCCAGTGCACCCTATGACCCTGTCTATCCCCAGTGCACCCTATAATTTAGTCTCTTCCCAGTGCACCCTATAATACAGTCTCTATCCTATGACATATTACACTTCACAATGTATTAATTTCAGATTGTAAATGTTGAACGTGGCGACCTCGGCAGGACTCTGTTCTCCGGACATCGTACAAGACAAGCGATCACCTCTCTCAACTACCACCCCATAAACGCAAACATTCTGGTGGGCGCCGGAGCCGATGGCCTGATCTCCTTCTATGACATCAAATCTGAGCTGAACGTGTTGTCTCTAACAGGTGACAGTGTCCTCTGTTGTAATGGAAGGGTTAATGATTTGAGATGGAAGGTGGGGGGAGGGGATGGTAGTTTGCACAGCTGTAGGTCTTCACCCCCCTCATATAATGCCTCTGTGGTGAGGGTGTGATGAGGGCAGATGGAATTACCCCAGGGGCAGATGGCACTAACCCCTTGTGTTCGTGATGCCAGAGCGTGGTTTTACCTCTACACCACCCGAAGGTACCGCTGGATCCTGGGCTAATGACTCCGACGCCCAGTTATGGAACAACGGCAGCTTTACTGAGTCAGACAGATATAACAGTTTGTACAGTTTGGCTAGGCCCAAGGAGGTGACCAGTGACTTCAGAGATCACAGGGCTTGCTGGGACTTATAGTGGACTTGGACAATTTGATGCAGGACCACACTGACTTGAGACAGACTTGACTGATACTGGCTATGACAGACTTCACCCCGTTTGTAGCTTACCAGGCTTTGACTTGGGCCCTGGTGGGTAGTGGACTTGTGGATCCGTGGCAGCGCAGTAGACTTTAGGCCTTAGGACTCCAGACACTCTCTCCGGACTTGACCTCATTGCAACTCAGCTAAGCAGGAAACGAGAGACTGCGCTAGCTCCACCCAGGGGTTTATATGGGGGAGACTCTGGAGGGGTCCCATAGGTCACTGTAGGTCACATGGTCACTGGTACCTTCCCTGGTTACAGTCACATGACAACAGTACTTAAAGGTATAGAACAAATTAAGTACATTGCATTGAATAACATATTCATTGTTTAACTATTCAGGGCACAAAGGTGAAGGGGAGGCCCAGGGGTCACGGAATGGAGTCTGCCTGACAGGGCAGCAATGGTAAAGGGGTACAACTCCTGTACTGGGCCACCACACCTCCTTCTTGTCTAAACAATCAGAACAGTTCCTTTTTTTTTCTTCTTTTATTTGCTGTTGTTTATTTGGCTTCTTTTATTCCTTTTTTTAGAGCAGGAAAATGAAATTCACGCTTTGGACTTCAGCATGGACGGCTGGGTGTTTGCCACAGCCGGGAAGGACCGACACATCCGTCTGTATGATAGTCAGACCAATGAGGTAACGGGCCCATCAGATGTCACCTGACTAATTACATATGGCCCCATTACTGCTGACTAATAACAATCCACCTCTGCTTTATGTGTCCGGTGGGAATGGTCATCTGTGTTTTCTGCACCAGATCTTGAATGTGTTGATGGCCCCGGACTTCCTGATTGACGATGAGCTGACACTGACCAGCGGGCACTCGCGCAGGATCTTCGCTCTCAGGTTTCATCCCTCTGAGCACCACATATTTGTGACAGGTGGCTGGGATGATTCCATAAAGGTCGGTATCCAATATGTAGGTCTAGATCAGGGGGGCGTTATCCTGCTATAGCTAGAGGAGCCATTGACCCATCCAGACCATTCCCCCTAATTGTTCTTGTTGGGATGTCATGGCAGCCAGGTCCCCATTAAAGACCATCACTTCTACCATATTACTACAAGATTTAAAGGGGTACTCCAGTGAAAAACATATTTTTTTATGAACCTTAAACATATTTGTAACTTACTTCTATTTACAAATCTTAATCCTTCCAGTACTCATCAGCTGCTGTATGCTCCAGAGGAAGTTGTGTAGTTCTTTTCTGTCTGACGACAATGCTCTCTGCTGACACCTCTGTCTATGTCAGGAACTGTCCAGAGCAGGAGAGGTTTTCTATTGGGATTTGCTCATATGACAATCACGTAAAACGAGGATTTGCTCCTGCTCTGGGCAGTTCCTGACATGGACAGAGGTGTCATTAGAGAGCATTGTGGTCAGACAGAAAAATAAATTTAAAAACAAAACTTCCTCTGTAGTATACAGAAGCTGATAAGTACTGGAAGTATTAAGATTTTTAAATAGAAGTAAATTACAAATCTGTTTAACTTTCTGGCACCAGTTGATCGAAATGTATTATTTTTTTTAACTGGAGGACCCCTTAAAAGAAGATGTCTAGCGATAAGATACGTATCCCCCATCTGCAAAATAGGGGATAAATGTGTGAACGCGGAGAGGAGGTCCAACCATTGGGACCCCCCGCGATCCCCCTGTACAGGGCCCCAGCTTGGCCCCAGCTCTGCTCTGTTAGAGCGCGTTTCGAACCCAGCATGTAAGTTGGTCAAAACACTCCCCCTCCATTCATCTCTATGGGAGAGGCAGAGACATACACAGTCAGTTAAAAAAAGAAAATAAAATGAATCAAAAAATTCATTAAAAATGGAATAAAAAGTGACCAAAAGGTCATATAAATCCCAAGAAGATATCAATGGAACAGCTCACCCCACAAAAGTGACTGGTATAAAAAATATTTTTTTTCATGTTTCATTTTTTTAAACTTATTTTTGCTATTGCACTCCTTATGGTAAATGAAAAATTCTTTGTTTAAATTTTTTTTTTTAAAATGTTTAAAAAAGTTTTCTATGTTCTATTTGCGTTTAAAAAAGCTGCCACTAGGTGTCTCTCTATCTGTCCAGAGCACATTTCCTCCCATCTCATGCACAGACTTTGGACTCCTGCAGGCCTGGGGTTGGGGTAGCACGTGGGTGCAGCCTTAGCCAATCATAGCTAATCTCACACTGAACTGCTCTGGGCTTCAGTTGATGTCACGCCTGCTGGGGAACGCCCCTTCCCAGTCTGTGAATCTGACTGAGCAGAAAATACAGAGTAATATCAAGGTAGAAAACTAACAAATAATAAAAATAAAGGCCGGGGGTGGTTTATCATGATGGGGGTGGTGACCTGGGAGGATTCTAAAATGTAACAAGATCATGAGAGGTTCCTTTTTAAATATAAAACTCAAAAAACATAGCTCATTTGTTCTATTCCAAGCCACAATTTTCTTTTTTATTTTAAAGTTTTTTTATATTTTAATGTATATTAAAAGTAAGGGTGCTATTACAAAATACAACTTGTCCCGCAAAAAACTAGCCCCATTCGGCTCTGTCGTCAGAGGCCCCAGTGTGAACAGAAGTATTTGCAGCGGTCACATGGCGATTGCTGTTTAACATTTTATACTCACCTACTGCTGTTTAGTTCCCAGAGGATTTTATATAAACTGGATACAATTGTAACAAAACCTCAGCTGTGAAAAAAAATCGACTTTATGTCTCTCTTACAAAAATATTTCAGGATTGTGTCACCTTTTATTTCTTAGATTCGGGATTAACTCTGGTTTGTTTTTGACCCAAGGTTTGGGACAAGCGGATGAAGAAGGAGGCGCGGAGTATGATCAGCGGTCCGCACATCTGCGGCCCAGGGATTGATATTCGGGTGAGTGCTGCTCATGGGGATGTGAATACATTTCTATCTAAGGACAGAAAAATGTTTAATGATGTTGTGTCAAATCTTCTACTCTAGTCCCCTCCAGAGCTGCATTCACAATGCTGCTGTTTCCTTTATCTCACTGCTGCCCTCTGCTGGTTTATTAGTTGTACAGCACATGCTCTGTATTGCTTATGAACTCAGGATTTAAAGGGGTACTCCGGTGAAAACCTTTTTTCTTTTAAATCAACTGGTGGCAGAAAGTTAAACATATTTGTAAATTACTTCTATTAAAAAATCTTAATCCTTCCAGTACTTATTAGCTGCTGAATGCTACAGAGGAAATTCCTTTCTTTTTGGAACACTGATGACATCACGATCACTGTGCTCTCTGCTGACATCTCTGTCCATTTTAGCAACCGTGCATAGCAGATGTATGCTAAGGGCAGCATGGTGGCTCAGTGGTTAGCACTGCTGCCTTGCAGTGCTGGGGACTTGGGTTCAAATCCCACTAAGGACAACAATAAATAAAGCATTATTATTATTATAATAATGTCAGTAGAGAGAACTGTGGTCGTGATATCATCAGAGAGCATTCCAAAAAGAAATGAATTTCCTCTGTAGTATTCAGCAGCTAATAAGTACAGGAAGGATTAAGATTTTTTAATAGAAGTAATTTACAAATATGTTTAACTTTCTGCCACCAGTTGATTTAAAAGAAAAAAGGTTTTCACTGGAGTACCCTTTTAATGATTTCTTATGTTGTTTCTGAACAGAACAATGAGATCCTGAGCGGCTCCTGGGTGTCGAGGAATGCTCTGCAGCTCTGGGACCTGCGCTCGTCCAGCCTGATACAAGACGTTCCATTTCCTGCTCCTGTCCTGCAGGGGGAGTTCCTGTACGCTGCTCGGTTCTGCACTGACCAAGTGGTCCTGGCTGGAGGCAGCGGAACGTGCAGTGCTCGAGCTATCAACCTGAAGACACAAGAGGTGAGAACCGTGACCAGGATGTCCACCGTGTCACCAGGACGTCCGCTCTGTGTTACCTGTCGTTGGGAGAATTAGGTATTATATAATGGCTTTTAAAGGGGTACTCCGCTGCTCAGCGTTTGGAACAAACTGTTCCGAATGCTGGAGCTAGGAGCTCGTGATGTCATAGCCCCACCCCCTCATGATGTCGTGCCCCACCCCCTCAATGCAAGTCTATGGGAGGGGGCGTGACAGCCCCCTCCCATAGACTTGCATTGAGGGGGCGGTGCTATGATGTCACGAGCTCCCGACTCCAGTGTTCGGAACAGTTTGTTCCAAATGCTGAGCAGCGGAGTTATCCTTTAAAAGCCATAATATAATACCCAATTCTCCCAACGACAGGCGAGACAGAGCGGCTCTTTGGATATCTCTCAAGCGGAGTATTTTATATCACACCCTGCTGATTCAGTGTCTGTACAGAGCAAATTCAAAGAAGCACTTTTTTGCTTATATAGTGCAACTTAGACAATTATTAAAGAATAGCAGCAGCAGCAGTATACAGATAGAGCTGCAAGGGTATAACTACTAAATATCCTGATCCCATAGAGATAGCAGCAGTATACAGATAGAGCTGGAGGAGAGGTGTATAACTGCTATGTATCCTGATCCAATAGAGATAGCAGCAGTATACAGATAGAACTGGAGGAGAGGTGTATTACTACTATATCCTGATCCCATAGAGAAAGCAGCAGTATACAGATAGAGCTAGAGGGGAGGTGAATAACTACTATATATACTGATCTTATAGAGATAGCAGCAGTATACAGATAGAGCTAGAGGGGGAGGTGAATAACTACTATATATACGGATCCTATAGAGATAGCAGCAGCAGTATACAGATAGAGCATGAGGGGAGGTGAATAACTACTATATATATATATATACTGATTTCATAGAGATAGCAGCAGCAGTATACAGATAGAGCTGGTTTTCCAGCACCTCCAGCCTGTTTCCAGTGGCCATTACTCCAGGTGTTAGGTAAACAGAGTAGCTCTCTGGGCTAGGCTGCTTGCTCATCTCCGATAAAGTGTATTGGAGTTATATAAATTGTACAACTTCCCTGCTTCAGCTGCTTTCAGCTTTTCTGACCACCCTTGGCAGCTGCGAACAGGCAGGAGGAGCTATAAAACCAGGAGGTACCAAGGTAGGACGATCCCTTTAAACACTGTGGGTCAGAAATGAGATCACATGACGGAGTTACAGTGACAAAATACATAAAGGGAGCAGTGCTGGAATGAAACAGACGGCGCTGTAGGACCAGTGCAGGCACGGTGCTCCAGGATGTGTCAGACCAGCACTAACCAGTGGCAGCCAGAAGAATTATGAATGCAGCTCTGGCTGTGACTGGAGCATAAAACACAATGTAACTGGAGATCAGGGCAGGATTATGTGTTCTGTAGCTCCATTGTGTTTTATCCCCTCCCCCGGTCACACGTACCACGTTCTGGAGACTCACAGTCTGGGGGTTGTTGGTCTCTACAGAACAATAAACACATTCCTGGATAATCCGATTAAACAGATCACGTATCACACCTCAGGACTGTTATTCTTAAAGGGGAACTCCGCCCAATATTCCCTGTAACATTTATGTCTTGCAGGTCCTCGGAGAGGTGTCACTTTGCGGCAAAGCTGTGCAGACAGTAGACGCTGCCCCCGGTGGTCAAGTTGTGGCAGTGGGCGGAGTTGGTGGAAATCTTCACATCGCAGAGCTGTGTTGATGTTGGTTCCAGCATAGTCCTCATGTTATAGATACAATATATCATAGATACAATATAATATTATAGATACAATACGTTATAGATACAATACGTTATAGATACAATATGTTATAGATACAATATGTCATAGATACAATATAATATAATAGATACAATATGTTATAGATACAATATGTCATAGATACAATATGTTATAGATTCAATATAATATTATAGATACAATATGTTATAGATACAATATATTATAGATTCAATATAATATTATAGATACAATACGTTATAGATACAATACGTTATAGATACAATATATTATAGATTCAATATAATATTATAGATACAATATGTTATAGATACAATACGTTATAGATACAATATGTTATAGATACAATATGTTATAGATACAATGTGTTATAGATACAATGTGTTATAGATACAATATATTATAGATACAATGTGTTATAGATACAATATGTTATAGATACAATGTGTTATAGATACAATATGTTATAGATACAATATGTTATAGATACAATATAATATTATAGATACAATACGTTATAGATACAATATAATATTATAGATACAACATGTTATAGATACAATGTGTTATAGATACAATAAGTCATAGATACAATGTGTTATAGATAAAATGTGTTATAGATACAATGTGTTATAGATACAATATATTATAGATACAATGTGTTATAGATACAATGTGTTATAGATACAATGTGTTATAGATACAATGTGTTATAGATACAATGTGTTATAGATACAATATGTTATAGATACAATAAGTCATAGATACAATATGTTAAAGATACAATGTGTTATAGATACAATGTGTTATAGATACAATGTGTTATAGATACAATGTGTTATAGATACAATATGTCATAGATACAATGTGTTAAAGATACAATGTGTTATAGATACAATGTGTTATAGATTCAATATGTTATAGATACAATATGTTAAAGATACAATACGTTATGGATACAATGTGTTATAGATACAATGTGTTATAGATACAATATGTTATAGATACAATATGTTATAGATACAATGTGTTATAGATACAATGTGTTATAGATACAATATGTTATAGATACAATACGTTATGGATACAATGTGTTATAGATACAATGTGTTATAGATACAATATGTTATAGATACAATGTGTTATAGATACAATGTGTTATAGATACAATGTGTTATAGATACAATATGTTATAGATACAATATGTTATAGATACAATATGTCATAGATACAATATGTCATAGATACAATGTGTTATAGATACAATATGTTATAGACACAATATGTTATAGATACAATATATTATAGATACAATATGTTATAGATACAATATGTTATAGATACAATGTACATGGAATATTCAGTAAATTTGTAAATCTGATCCGATGTGTCTTGTGGGGATTCTGCATCGTCACGACTTCTCCAGTCACATCCAGAGCTGCACTGACTCCTGGCTGGATGTGGATAGTATCAGGACTGAGCTGTTACATCACCCTCCAGGATCTGCCCTGCCCTGCACTCATATAGACTACATTATAGAAGATGTTGTGTTTCACTGTTATGGGGGGCACTGTGGAGGTCACTGTTATGGAGACACTGTGGAGGTCACTGTTATGGGGACACTGTGGAGGTCACTATTATGGGGGCACTGTGGAGGTCACTGTTATGGGGGCACTGTGGAGGTCACTGTTATGGAGACACTGTGGAGGTCACTGTTATGGAGGCACTGTGGAGATCACTGTCATGGGGACACTGTGGAGGTCACTGTTATGGGGGCACTGTGGAGTTCACTGTTATGGGGGCACTGTGGAGGTCACTGTTATGGGGGCACTGTGGACGTCACTGTTATGGAGACACTGTGGAGGTCACTGTTATGGGGACACTGTGGAGGTCACTATTATGGGGGCACTGTGGAGGTCACTGTTATGGGGGCACTGTGGAGGTCACTATTATGGGGGCACTGTGGAGGTCACTGTTATGGAGACACGGTGGAGGTCACTGTTATGGGGGCACTGTGGAGGTCACTATTATGGGGGCACTGTGGAGGTCACTGTTATGGAGGCACTGTGGAGGTCACTGTTATGGGGGCACTGTGGAGGTCACTGTTATGGGGGCACTGTGGAGGTCACTGTTATGGGGGCACTGTGGAGGTCACTGTTATGGAGGCACTGTGGAGGTCACTGTTATGGGGGCACAGTGGAGGTCACTGTTATGGGGGCACTGTGGAGGTCACTGTTATGGGGGCACTGTGGAGGTCACTGTTATGGGGGCACTGTGGAGGTCACTGTTATGGGGGCACTGTGGAGGTCACTGTTATGGGGGCACTGTGGAGGTCACTGTTATGGGGGCACTGTGGAGGTCACTGTTATGGGGGCACTGTGGAGGTCACTGTTATGGGGGCACTGTGGAGGTCACTGTTATGGGGGCACTGTGGAGGTCACTGTTATGGGGGTCACTGTGGAGGTCACTGTTATGGGGTCACTGGGAGGTCACTGTTATGGGGGTCACTGTGGAGGTCACTGTTATGGGGGCATTGTGGAGGTCACTGTTATGGGGGCACTGTGGAGGGCACTGTTATGGGGGCACTGTGGAGGTCACTGTTATGGGGGCACTGTGGAGGTCACTGTTATGGGGGCACTGTGGAGGGCACTGTTATGGGGGTCACTGTGGAGGTCACTGTTATGGGGGCACTGTGGAGGTCACTGTTATGGCGCTAGTCTATGTAACAGGATGTGTTTGCATATTGTTTATTTTGCCTTTTATTCAATGCCCCAGCTTTTCATTCTAAGACCTGTACTTTGAAGTTCTGCAGCAGCTGAGGTGTGTACTATGTGGTTCTGCTGCAGCTGAGGTCTGTGGTATAATTATCTGTATTAGCTGAGGTGTGTAATGTGATGTTCTGCAGCAGCTGAGTTGTGTAGAATTAGGTTTTGCAGCAGCTGAAGTGTGCATTATGATTTGCAGCAGCTGAGGTGTGTGGTGTGAGGTTCTGCAGCAGATGGGGTATGTAGTATGAGGTTCTGCAGCAACTGAGGTGTGTATTATGAGGTTATACAGCAGCTGAGGTGTGTATTATGAGGTTATACAGCAGCTGAGGTGTGTATTATGAGGTTATACAGCAGCTGAGGTGTGTATTATGAGGTTCTACAGCAGCTGAGGTGTGTATTATGAGGTTCTACAGCAGCTGAGGTGTGTATTATGAGGTTCTGCAGCAGCTGAGGTGTGTAGTATTAGGAGGTTCTGCAGAAGCTGATGTGTATATTATGGGATTCTGCAGCAGCTCAGGCGTGTATTATGAGGTTCTGCAGCAGCTGAGGTTTATATGATAAGGTTCTGAGTAGCTGAGGCATGGAGTATGCGGTTCTGCAGCAGATGCGGTGTGCAGTATGATGTCCTGCAGCTAAGGTATGTATTATGAGGTTCTGCAGCAGCTGAGCGTGGTATAAAAGTGTCTGGATATGGATTTTACATGTAGATTAATGGTCAGAGAATTCTCCCAGAAGGGGGCAGCACAGTCCTTACATTCTTCGTTTTCCGGATGGTTCTTGTGTGTGCGGTGTCCTGTGTCTCCTATGAATGGACATGATGATGTCATAGCGTCATATCTTATGTTTATCTTAGTGGAGACGCTTTCATGCTGCGCCAGCGCCGATCCTCACCCGACCATGTCCACCGCTCATCATAGACCCTTTTCTCTTTGATTCCATCGGTTCCCAGGGATGAACTGTAAATAATGGCGCTGCTGTAAGTGAGAGCGGAGGGTCCGGCCGGTGACCCCCTGAGAAATGACAGGGAAGTCTTTGATGGGATGAGATGAGATGACCGCGGTGTTTACAGGCGTCTCCAACACAGATGTGACGCAGGATTAATGGGGACTCTGTCTCCATAACACCTCGCCCCCCGTAACATTCTGTTCTCTTCACCCAGAACATCACCAGACATGAGAAGAGTCAGGCCAAATCCTGAAGAGAACAAAGATCTAAACACTGGAGATAGTGAGGAACGTCAGAAGGTACTAAACTGGTGACCCAGATATCACTAAGGATGACCTCGTATGTAGCTAAAGGTCAAGAATCAAAACACTATAATACTGCTCCTATATACAAGAATATAACTACTATAATACTGCTCCTATATACATGAATATAACTACTATAATACTGCTCCTATATACAAGACTATAACTACTATAATACTGCTCCTATATACAAGAATATAACTACTATAATACTGCTCCTATATACAAGAATATAACTACTATAATACTGCTCCTATATACAAGAATATAACTACTATAATACTGCCTCCTATATACAAGAATATAACTACTATAATACTGCTCCTATATACAAGAATATAACTACTATAATACTGCCTCCTATATACATGAATATAACTACTATAATACTGCTCCTATATACAAGAATATAACTACTATAATACTGCTCCTATATACAAGAATATAACTACTATAATACTGCTCCTATATACAAGAATATAACTACTATAATACTGTCTCCTATATACAAGAATATAACTACTATAATACTGTCTCCTATATACAAGAATATAACTACTATAATACTGCTCATATATACAAGAATATAACTACTATAATACTGCCTCCTATATACAAGAATATAACTACTATAATACTGCTCCTATATACAAGAATATAACTACTATAATACTGCTCCTATATACAAGAATATAACTACTATAATACTTCCCCTATATACAAGAATATAACTACTATAATACTGCCTCCTATATACAAGAATATAACTACTATAATACTGCTCCTATATACAAGAATATAACTACTATAATACTGCTCCTATATACAAGAATATAACTACTATAATACTGCTCCTATATACAAGAATATAACTACTATAATACTGCTCCTATATACAAGAATATAACTACTATAATACTGCCCCCTATATACAAGAATATAACTACTATAATAATGCCTCCTATATACAGGAATATAACTACTATAATACTGCCTCCTATATACAAGAATATATCTACTATAATGCTGCCTCCTATATACAAGAATATAACTACTATAATACTGTTCCTATATACAAGAATATAACTACTATAATACTGCTCCTATATACAAGAATATAACTACTATAATACTGCTCCTATATACAAGAATATAACTACTATAATATTGCTCCTATATACAAGAATATAACTACTATAATATTGCTCCTATATACAAGAATATAACTACAATAATACTGTTCCTATATTCAAGAATATAACTACTATAATACTGCTCCTATATACAAGAATATAACTACTATAATACTGCTCCTATATACAAGAATATAACTACTATAATACTGCCTCCTATATACAAGAATATAACTACTATAATACTGCCTCCTATATACAAGAATATAACTACTATAATTCTGCTCCTATATACAAGAATATAACTACTATAATTCTGCTCCTATATACAAGAATATAACTACTATAATACTGCTCCTATATACAAGAATATATCTACTATAATACTGCTCCTATATACAAGAATATAACTACTATCATACTGCTCCTATATACAAGAATATAACTACTATAATAATGCCTCCTATATACAAGAATATATCTACTATAATACTGCTCCTATATACAAGAATATATCTATTATAATACTGCTCCTATATACAAGAATATAACTACTATAATACTGCTCCTATATACAAGAATATAACTACTATAATAATGCCTCCTATATACAAGAATATATCTACTATAATACTGCTCCTATATACAAGAATATATCTACTATAATACTGCTCCTATATACAAGAATATATCTATTATAATACTGCTCCTATATACAAGAATATAACTACTATAATACTGCTCCTATATACAAGAATATAACTACTATAATACTGCTCCTATATACAAGAATATAACTACTATAATACTGCTCCTATATACAAGAATATAACTACTATAATACTGCTCCTATATACAAGAATTTATCTATTATAATACTGCTCCTATATACAAGAATATAACTACTATAATACTGCTCCTATATACAAGAATATAACTACTATAATACTGCTCCTATATACAAGAATATAACTACTATAATACTGCTCCTATATACAAGAATATAACTACTATAATACTGCTCCTATATACAAGAATATAACTACTATAATACTGCTCCTATATACAAGAATATAACTACTATAATACTGCTCCTATATACAAGAATATAACTACTATAATACTGCTCCTATATACAAGAATATAACTACTATAATACTGCCTCCTATATACAAGAATATAACTACTATAATACTGCTCCTATATACAAGAATATAACTACTATAATACTGCTCCTATATACAAGAATATAACTACTATAATACTGCTCCTATATACAAGAATATAACTACTATAATACTGCTCCTATATACAAGAATATAACTACTATAATACTGCCCCCTATATACAAGAATATAACTACTATAATAATGCCTCCTATATACAGGAATATAACTACTATAATACTGCCTCCTATATACAAGAATATAACTACTATAATACTGCTCCTATATACAAGAATATAACTACTATAATACTGCTCCTATATATAAGAATATAACTACTATAATATTGCTCCTATATACAAGAATATAACTACTATAATATTGCTCCTATATACAAGAATATAACTACAATAATACTGTTCCTATATTCAAGAATATAACTACTATAATACTGCTCCTATATACAAGAATATAACTACTATAATACTGCTCCTATATACAAGAATATAACTACTATAATACTGCCTCCTATATACAAGAATATAACTACTATAATACTGCCTCCTAGCTGTGAGGTTGTGTGTCTGTGGTTCTCTTGATGTCTGGAGCAAGCCCAGGGCGGGGCCACCCTGGGCGGGGAAGCTCCCCAAGCAAGGCCCAGGCTTCTCGGCCTACACTGGATGAAAACTCCAATGCTCTTTCTGATATGGAGGTAAATCCTAAAGTGGATTTTCCACAAAGAAGTCCTCAGCATGGAAGCACTGCAAGTGCAAAGAAAGAAAGTAAAGACATGGATGTGAGTAAAGTAAAGAAAGAAGCAGCAAGTGTATGTGAGTGTGATATTATACAGTCGGCCGGCCAAGGCTCTCAGCTTGGTGAACAACCAAGAGACTCCAAGAAAGAAACCTCTGTAAGAGACCCAGAGTCTGCTATTCCAGGCCATGATGGTGCACAGGAGCTGGGGCAGAGTGGATCATATGCAGCAGGTGTGCAGCTCCACTCTCCAGCACAGAGACACAGGAGGACATCACTGGAGAGACAAACACTGCAAGAGAACCTTCAGAAACAAGATGTGGTCTCCAGCATGACCCGCTCAGGCCGCACAAGATCCCAGGCCAGAGACCTTGATACAGCTGCTCATGGGTCTGATACATTCAAGGAGCCTCAGAGACTGCCCAAACCCCAACAGCAGGGCAAAGAGACCGCCCGGGCACCAGAGCTACAGCTGGCGGAGGAGATCCCTGCTCTGGTGAGGAGGATGGAGGAGCTCAAGCACCTGAAGGGTATGCTGCACATGCAGATTGACTCAGTGTATATGCTAAAGGCTGCAAATCCCCAGTATAAGACTCTACATGATAAGAGACTGTACACACTCAGCATTGAGCTCGCAGATATTGTAAAGGAGATGGACTGTATACTGGTAAAGATGGGGCCACTGGCAGAGACGTATAAGAACCAGGAACGATTCTCCAACTACAGGCTGAACTTTGAAGCAGACTCCAAACCTGATATAGAACCGGACATCACCCCGGAGGAGCCCCAGCAAGGGACAAGACCCCTCATACAGCCGGCACGGTTCTCTTTCCAGGATGGGGACATATGCAAGTATGGCGAGGAACAACAGCCACAGGAACCTGCAGCTGGGCCTGAGCAGGAGCAGAGACCAACAGAGGCACCACAAGTCCCAGAAGTCCCAGTACATCAGCAGGACATTGGACTTTTACCAGTGTATGAAGGTGATGGGGTGATGGAGCAGAGCACTAATGTTGGGGCACGGACTGGGGGTGTGGATTGTGATAATGTTGGGGCACGGACTGGGGGTGCGGACTGTGATGATGTTGGGGCACGGACTGGGGGTGAGGACTGTTATGATGTTGGGGCACGGACTGGGGGTGTGGATTGTGATAATGTTGGGGCACGGACTGGGGGTGCGGACTGTGATGTTCCTGAGGGGTCGGTGGCTGGAGGGGGTGCACAATCTGTGTGGGGTGTTGTGTCTGATGATGATATAGAGGTGGATGGGACAGGTGTTATTGTACAAAATACTGTGCAGGATTTCCCCCCTTTACCCACAAGCACAGCAAATGTGGCAGGGCCCCCTAGAGTAGACCCCAACCCTGTAAGACAGGACGCAGGTACCCGCCAGGTTCCTCCTAGAAATGCCTGGAGCCGTGGTGCTCCATCCTTCACCTCCAGCGCCAATTACACTGGCCAGGCATTTAAAAGGAGGAATGTTGTGCGATTCCGGCACAGAGGTGCCAAGGAGGACCTTCCGGATAGGAGGTTTGTGGTGAGGGAGCTCCTGTGCCATCAGATGGGGTTTGTGCCAGCGGACATCTTGGCAGTAATAAACCTTCCAGATAGACAGGGCTATGATGTCAGCTTTAAGCTCATGTCTAATCTGGATAGGTTCTGGTCCAACTTCCCCAGATTCAGAGACAAGGATGGATGGAGTAAATTCAGTTTTATTCCCATATCCAAGCCAGATACCGTCATCATAAACATCATCTTCTGGAATGAATCTGTTCCTCCCCAGGACATTGTGGTGTGGCTCCGCAGACATTGTGACCTGGTGTCTGATCTCACCAAGAACAGAGATGATGACGGTATCTGGACTGGAGGGTGGAAGGTCCTGGTGAAGCTGCGCCAACATGGGAACATCACACAACATCTGCCCAACTCCTTCTTCATTGGGAGGGAAAAGGGCGTTTGTTTCTACCCTGGTCAGCCCAGAAAGTGCTTTAAATGTGGTAAACCTGGCCATCTGGCAAATACATGTACAGTGGTAAAATGTAATCTATGTGGGGAAACTGGTCACCTAAGTGCTGACTGCCAGAACATCAGGTGCAATCTCTGTGGTGAGATCGGTCACCCTCACCGGGACTGTCCCAATGCCTGGCACAACATCTGCCGGGAGCTTCCTGATGAGGACCTTGTGGCGGGGGCAGAGGCTGTAGAGGAGGAGATTTTGATATCTGGGTCTATATTAACAAGACAGGAGGTCCAGCCAGACTTGGGTAACACCGCACCAACACCTCAGCAGTTAGAAAACACACAAGGTGGAATGGAGGTTGTCCCACAGGACCAGCAGCAACCGGGGGTATCCTCTTCTGTATCCCCATCTGCATCTGAGGAAAGTAAGGCCCAGAAAATTAAAAGAAGGAAAAAAGACACCTCATCCCGCAGGCCAGAGAGAGAGTATACCACCAGTCAGAAAAAGGTCAACAATGGGGCAGGAGTAATGGTCGTGTCCAACAGATACGAGGTTCTGTCAGAGTTTGACGGTGATTTAGACACAGAGTTAAAAAGAATAGAGGACGAATGTGATGATGACACAAGGGACCAACCCCCAATAAAAAGAAAACCCCAGACTGTAAAAGCTAATGCAGAGTCAGACATGGAGACAGGTGGTGGACAGCGGGACTCAGATTCTGACTTGTGATGATGGGCGTCAGGTCTCTGCTCTTCTTGTACTATCTTATCATGGCTGGGTTTACTTTAAAACTTGCTTCAAGTAATGTGAACAGTATTAAAGTGAAGAGGACACGGCACATAGTTTATGACCATCTTAGATATCTGGACAGAGATGTCATCTTCTTACAGGAGACACGCCTGACTACACTGGGGCACCTACGTGAGGCTGAGAGGGAATGGACGTCTGGTCCCTCTTTCTGGTCACTGGCTGTGGAGCCTTATGCCGGGGTGGCCATATTGTTTACCACCAGGGATGTGACAATACATAGGATGACAGAGGTCATCATGGGAAGGTGTCTGATCCTTGAGGTCACTATACATGGTAGAAGGCTCCGGCTCATAAATATCTATGGCCCGCAGACAGTGACAGAAAGGGTCCAGTTGTTTAATGATGTCAAGCCATATCTGTTTACAGCTGTCCCTGTTATAATGGCCGGGGATTTCAATGTCACTAGGACTTCAGGTGACAGGTCCTCAGGTAGAGCGGTGGCCAGGGACTCAAAAGTCCTTAATAACATGATCTTGCAGTCCGGGTTAAGTGATGTCTTTACACGGGGCGGTAGAAAGCCAAAATTTACATACACATGTTCTGACAGGAGCAGTAGGATTGACATGGCGTTTGTGAGTCCTGCAGAAATGGTTAGTGAGATGTGTGAGAAAGTTGTCCCATATTCAGATCATATGGCCTTGGTTTTCTGTTTAGGAGCCACTAAGCGCCCAGATATTGGTAGGGGGCTATGGAAGCTCAACTCTAGTATGTTGGAGGATGACTATGTTCAGACATGTGTTCATTCCTTCATGCAGAGTCAGCTAGAGCGGGTGGACTTCTATGATGATATGGCCGCCTGGTGGGAGGATGTCAAGGATGAGATCAGAACCCTCTTAAAGAGACTGTCCTTTAAAAAGGGGAGGAGTAAGTATGGCCAGTATCTCAAGCTGCGCAAAGAATTGGAGTCACTATATTCGGCGGGTGGGGACCAACAAAGGATAGACCAGCTGAAATCTGAGATAAGGCAGTATCAGTACAGCAGGTATACCTCCCTGGTTCTTGAAAGGGATTATGGGTCCTTAGGGTCTCCTGATCCCTTTGAGAATTGCCGGGAGCGGGTGGCAAATAAATCTGTCACCGGTCTCACTGACTCCCAGGGTGTTTTGCAGGAATCTCGGGAGGGTATCCTGGGGGTGGTGAGATCGTACTATGCTGACTTGTTTCAGAGGAAGGTTTTGGATAGAGACAAGATGACCCAATTCTTGGAGACAACTCCGCTCCCTGATACTAATGATTTGGACTTTTCTCCTTTGACAGCAGAATTGACGGTGGCAGAGGTCAAAGAGGCCATTGATAAGTTACATCTGAAGAAGGCACCAGGTCCGGATGGGATAACAGCAGAATTCTATAAGACATTCAGAGACCTCTTGGCCCCAATCCTCGTGGATGTTTACACAAATTGTCTAGAAAGTCACCTGATGCCTCCATCCATGAGAGTGTCCTCGCTGATTCTGCTGTCTAAAGGTAAAGAGCCGAGTGACATCAAGAACTGGAGGCCAATTGCCCTCTTGAATGTCGACAGGAAGATTCTGGCAAAAATCCTGTTTTCTAGGTTAGTTTGTCTGTCCCCGGCACTGTTGGCAGGCTGTCAGTATGGCACAGTAAAAGGGCGGAACATCTCTGGGGCAGTGATCTCCATAAGGGAGATGTTTGAGAGATGTAAAGCCCTGAGGTGTGGGAGATATGTTGTCAGTCTTGACCAGGCTAAAGCCTTTGACAGAGTAGATCACGAGTATCTATGGGCCACTTTGTCAAAGTACGGTATTCCGGGACAATTCATCGATTGGCTGAAGACTTTGTATTGTGAGGCCGAGAGCTTTCCTCTGATCAATGGTTGGCAGGGTGACACCTTCAGGGTTGAGGCGGGGGTGAGACAAGGTTGCCCACTGAGTCCGCTGCTGTATGTATTTGCCTTAGATCCGTTTCTGAGGTCACTGCAGGAGTGTGGTTTTCAGGGGGTGCCGGTCCCCCACTCCCTGCCCCTGAGTGTTGTTGCCTATGCGGATGATGTGACTGTAGTGATATCTGAGCCTCGGGAGGTGGAGATGTTGTCTATGGCCATCAGAAGTTACTCGGAGGCCTCAGGGTCTCTGGTCAACTTTGAGAAGAGTCAAGCTCTCTGGATATCTGATTCTGATCCAGACTTTGATCTGCCCCAATTTGTGAGAGCCTCCTCCTATATTAAAATCCTAGGGGTCAAATTTGGGAGGGACGATAATGCCAAACTAAATTGGGAAGAGAAGTTGGAAGCCGGAAATGCAAAGGTTCAGCGATGGAAGAACTGGAGGCTGACCTATAGAGAAAGGGTTACAATGTTGAAGACTTACCTGGTCCCCGTCTTCTTGTATGTCTCTGTCGTTTTTCCTTTGCCAGAATGTTTCTCCGCTCGGCTCTTTAGCCTGTTCTTCCAGATGTTTTGGGGGAACAGGTTGAACCCAATAAAAAGAGGGATCACCTACCTACAGAGGAGAGAGGGTGGGTTGGATATGCTGAATCCAAGGGTGTTCTTTGACTCCATGTTTCTAAAAGTTAATTTTGGTTGCATGGACTCAAACAACAGCTCCCTGTGGGCGAATAGTATCAGGGACTGGATATTGCCTTTTGCAGAGTCTTGGGTGCGAGGCGGCAGTCTCAAGAGGGGGAGATGGACGCGTGACTACCTCCCCCCGTACCTGGAATACGGGCTCAGATGTCTGAAGAGATGGCGCATTGAGAAGTCCTATATAGAGTGTAAGACCCGTAAGGACCTGTATGTCATGGTGTGTAGGACGTTCTTCTATTTACAGCCAGCTCTGAAGGACTGTACATCCGCCATCTTACAGGACAGTCTGAGACTCCTGAATAGTGTTAGGCTCCCGAAAAAATTTCATGACATCGCCTGGCTGTCCTTACACGGCAAACTATTTGTCAGGGGGAATTTAAGATATCTGAGTCTGTCAGATCGCAAGTGTCCCTTGGGGTGTCAGGAGGAGGAGACCATGACACATTTTATATTGGAGTGTTGGGGAGGGCGACACATATGGCAGGCGATATCCAGGAAGCTTAAGATCCTGAGACTACAGACCCTAAAATACCCTGAAATTATATATGGTGTAACATCTAGTGTGAGGGACATTGACCGGGAGACGTTATATCTGATCATCACCGTCATAAAATACTATCACTGGCACACCAGAACCCGCGTGTCTATGTACAGTGAACCCTTCCATGATAGGAGAGCAGTGGACCTGATCATGTCAGAACTGAGGTGGATCAAATGTTTGGAGGTCAGGAAGGATGGAAAAAATCGTTCATTATGGAGGAACGTACATATAGAATAATATTCACCTTCATGATGTTTTTGTGTTGTTATTTATTTATTTTCTCTTTAATGCAAGTGTATGATATATAATACGTGATTATTGTTTTCATTTAGTTTTTGTGGTCGAATGTACTGTAATATTTCTGTTTTTTTTTTACTAATAAAAATTGCCTCCTATATACAAGAATATAACTACTATAATTCTGCTCCTATATACAAGAATATAACTACTATAATTCTGCTCCTATATACAAGAATATAACTACTATAATACTGCTCCTATATACAAGAATATATCTACTATAATACTGCTCCTATATACAAGAATATAACTACTATCATACTGCTCCTATATACAAGAATATAACTACTATAATAATGCCTCCTATATACAAGAATATATCTACTATAATACTGCTCCTATATACAAGAATATATCTATTATAATACTGCTCCTATATACAAGAATATAACTACTATAATACTGCTCCTATATACAAGAATATAACTACTATAATAATGCCTCCTATATACAAGAATATATCTACTATAATACTGCTCCTATATACAAGAATATATCTACTATAATACTGCTCCTATATACAAGAATATATCTATTTATAATACCTGCTCCTATATACAAGAATATAACTACTATAATACTGCTCCTATATACAAGAATATAACTACTATAATACTGCTCCTATATACAAGAATATAACTACTATAATACTGCTCCTATATACAAGAATATAACTACTATAATACTGCTCCCTATATACAAGAATTTATCTATTATAATACTGCTCCTATATACAAGAATATAACTTACTATAATACTGCTCCTATATACAAGAATATAACTACTATAATACTGCTCCTATATACAAGAATATAACTACTATAATACTGCTCCTATATACAAGAATATAACTACTATAATACTGCTCCTATATACAAGAATATAACTACTATAATACTGCTCCTATATACAAGAATATAACTACTATAATACTGCCCCTATATACAAGAATATAACTACTATAATACTGCTCCCTATATACAAGAATATAACTACTATAATACTGCCCCTATATACAAGAATATAACTACTATAATACTGCCCCCTATATACAAGAATATCTATAATAATGCCTCCTATATACAAGAATATAACTACTATAATACTGCCTCCTATATACAAGAATATAACTACTATAATTCTGCTCCTATATACAAGAATATAACTACTATAATTCTGCTCCTATATACAAGAATATAACTACTATAATACTGCTCCTATATACAAGAATATATCTACTATAATACTGCTCCTATATACAAGAATATAACTACTATCATACTGCTCCTATATACAAGAATATAACTACTATAATAATGCCTCCTATATACAAGAATATATCTACTATAATACTGCTCCTATATACAAGAATATATCTATTATAATACTGCTCCTATATACAAGAATATAACTACTATAATACTGCTCCTATATACAAGAATATAACTACTATAATAATGCCTCCTATATACAAGAATATATCTACTATAATACTGCTCCTATATACAAGAATATATCTACTATAATACTGCTCCTATATACAAGAATATATCTATTATAATACTGCTCCTATATACAAGAATATAACTACTATAATACTGCTCCTATATACAAGAATATAACTACTATAATACTGCTCCTATATACAAGAATATAACTACTATAATACTGCTCCTATATACAAGAATATAACTACTATAATACTGCTCCTATATACAAGAATTTATCTATTATAATACTGCTCCTATATACAAGAATATAACTACTATAATACTGCTCCTATATACAAGAATATAACTACTATAATACTGCTCCTATATACAAGAATATAACTACTATAATACTGCTCCTATATACAAGAATATAACTACTATAATACTGCTCCTATATACAAGAATATAACTACTATAATACTGCTCCTATATACAAGAATATAACTACTATAATACTGCTCCTATATACAAGAATATAACTACTATAATACTGCTCCTATATACAAGAATATAACTACTATAATACTGCCCCTATATACAAGAATATAACTACTATAATACTGCCCCCTATATACAAGAATATAACTACTATAATAATGCCTCCTATATACAGGAATATAACTACTATAATACTGCCTCCTATATACAAGAATATATCTACTATAATGCTGCCTCCTATATACAAGAATATAACTTCTATAATACTACTGCCTATATATATAATAATAATTTCAAAGATGTTGAGCAGTATAGATAACATATGGAGAACTCTGTCACAGGAATGGATACGGCGGGTGGTATTTTAGAAGGGTTAAATATGGCCCCTGTGGTGTCCCAGCACTAGTAGCTGTCCTGTGGCTTTGGACTGTCTCGGGCAGCCTGGCAGTAAAAGGTGTTGTGCCCACCAGAGTTCTACTGTTACAATAATTATGAGTAATTATTAGTTAATAATTATAATGCCTCATAATATATTTTTCTAAATTAATTTTTTTTATTCTTGTATGTATATGTTTTATATGTGTACTGTACCCTTAAATGAGAGCAGTGAACCCCATGTGACCCTGCCTGCCAATGGGAACCCCTAAAATCTCCCCTATATAGTGTAGTGAGGGGAGGAGTTTTTCAGTTCACCCCAGCAGCAGGTTAGCTCAGGTGTGCTGTGTGTCGTGTGCTCTGAGGAGAGGCCGAGCTCAAATCTAATCTTTCAACTGGTCATCCTGCAAGGATTACTCGCAAGGAGGAAGTTCATGCCCCTGCGGAATAGTCTTCAGTACCTTTACAGGACCCTAGCAACCAGGAATCAATCTTCCGTATCACAAGTCAGCATTAATCTGTTTGGTGTAAGCACCACAAGTCTCAGCAAGGCAACAGGGCTCCTAAGGGGTTACGCTGCATTCTCTCACCTTAATCCAGCTGTATGTGTGATACCATCTGTACCCAGTAGATACAGTTATCCATAACCTGACGTCGGTGTGTTCATTAACTCCCCGTGTCTGGCCCAGGAGATGCTGTCCCCAAACTCATACTGTGTATAGGATAACGGTGCCCTGGCGTCACAAAGTGATCAGATATTTCCACCAACACCACCCCGTGTCACCACAGCCCCTATTTACAAAAGCTAACACAGACACCGCACTTCTATAGAGAATCTTTTGGAGGAGATTCAGGAAGTTTTGAGGACGTCCATGTATTTCAGAAGTATGTACACATTGTGAGCAGCAGTAATGTGCTGTAGTTTGCAGCCTATACTAAGTGCAGATATACACATTCTGAGCAGTAGGTGGCAGTAACGCGCTGCAGACTCTGACACTTCATACAAGCTTGTGATTAAACTTCACCTACTGCCCTGTGGAGATTTCCTCTAAGACTCTGCTTCGCTGTAAATCCCCCCGCTGTATTTATTATTACACTGCTATATACCTGCCTGGGCCTCTGTGTATGTGGGTCACTATGAGTCCTACAATAATATTACCATCCTAATCCACAGAGATGGTTTAATCATGGACACAGAAAGAATTAGAAGAGCTTGTGTGGTATCCCGGTACAGGACATGGTCCTGTACCCTTCCTAAGTCCCCTCAGGAAGAGTCCCTGCAATCCATAGGGCTCTCCTGCAGGGTTCACCCCTTGCTCACCTTATATAAATGCATTGTAATTGTGTTGTGCATATTGTTCTTTGTCAGTGTATAAAGTTGTACAAATGTAAAGGACCTTCCTCGGTCATGTGATACTGTCATGTGATGTACCAAGAGTTCCCTGGGTACAGGACTGACAGGCTTTGCAACCAGTGGGCTTTAGTCCAGCCTCCTTAGTATATAAGGGGCTGTAGTCTCTAAATTCACTCTCTTAGTTCCTGACTACCAAGCTATCACAATCTCAGCATATACCGTATTTATCGGCGTATAACACGCACCCCCATTTTAACAGGGAAATTTAAGTTATAAAAAAAAATAAAATGAAAAATAAAGGACTTGGACTAAATGCCACATCATCCCCCCAACTTTGTTTTCTTCTGCACCTCAGTTTGGTCCCGTCCCCTCCAGTGCCACATCATTCCTTCCCTTTTATCAGTCCCTGTGCCACATTTACCCCTCTCATCACCACCCCCCATGTCTCATCATTTCCCCCTGTCATAGACCATCACTAGCCATACAGACATTAAGCATTCAGTGCCTCCACCCACCATCATTTCCCCCTGTCTCATCATCCCCCCACCCTGTCTCATCATGTCCCCCCATCATTCCCCCCTCATCATTTCCCCCTGTCTCATCATCCCCCACCCTGTCTCATCATGTCCCCCATCATTTCCCCCTGTCTCATCATCCCCCACCCTGTCTCATCATGTCTCCCATCATTCCCCCCTCATCATTTCCCCTTGTCTCATCATCCCCCACCCTGTCTCATCATGTCCCCCATCGTTCCCCCCCCCATCATCCCCCCAGCCTGTCTCATCATCCCCCCACCCTGTCTCATCATCCCCCCATCCTGTCTCATCATTCCCATCATCATCCCCCCACCCTGTCTCATCATGTCCCCGCATCATTTCCCCCTGTCTCATCATCCACCCACCCTGTCTCATCATGTCTCCCATCATTCCCCCCTCATCATTTCCCCTTGTCTCATCATCCCCCACCCTGTCTCATCATGTCCCCCATCGTTCCCCCCCCCATCATCCCCCCAGCCTGTCTCATCATCCCCCCACCCTGTCTCATCATCCCCCCATCCTGTCTCATCATTCCCATCATCATCCCCCCACCCTGTCTCATCATGTCCCCGCATCATTTCCCCCTGTCTCATCATCCCCCCACCCTGTCTCATTATGTCCCTCATCATTCCCCGCTCCCATCATCCCCCCAGCCTGTCTCATCATCCCCCCACCCTGTCTCATTATGTCCCCCATCGTTCCCCCCCCCATCATCCCCCCAGCCTGTCTCATCATCCCCCCACCCTGTCTCATCATTCCCCATCATCATCCCCCCACCCTGTCTCTTCATGTCCCCCCATCATTTCCCCCTGTCTCATCATTCCCCCACCCTGTCACATCATGTCCCTCATCATTCCCCCCTCATTATTTCCCCCTGTGTCACGATCACACCCTATCGGTCCAGCCGAGACGCTAGAGAGAGTGTGATGGTGCAAGGGTTAAATCCGCCAGACCTCTGGGTATCCACTACTAGTCCCAGCAAGTCACCAAATGAACCCTTAGATAAACGTGTTTCACCAGAGCTGCCTTCAGAAAGGTGAGCTCATATATTTAGAGATCAAAGACCAGAGCTGATTAATTAAACATTTAATCTGATAAAAGTTATCACAGTGCTGACTATATAAAAATACAGAAACAAATGACATACAGTTACAAAAATGTATAAAAGAGTTTAGCAAGACAAGTTCAGAAAGCAAAAATGAAGCTCTTACAGCATGATGGTATTTAGTGTTGAGCGGCATAGGCCATATTCGAATTCGCGAATATTCGCGAATATATGGACGAATATTCGTCATATATTCGCGAATATTCGCATATTCGTTATACCCTCGTTTTATTTTCGCATATGCGAATATTTCGCGTATGCGAAAATTTACAGATGTGAAAATTAGTATATACAAAATTAGCATAAGGTAAAATTCGCATATACGAATATTCACGTATGCTAATTTTCGCATATGCGAATTTTCGCATATGCGAATTTTCGCACGCCCAGTCTCACACAGTAGTATTAGAGCCTTCTTTACACCACACAAGCTGGAAGCAGAGAGGGGTGATCACTGTGATGTGTACTGTGAAGAAGAAAAAAAAAAAAAAAAAAAAAAAAAACGAATATTCGTAATTACGAATATATAGCGCGAAATTCGCGAAATTCGCGAATTCGCGAATATGCGATATTCGCGAATAATATTCGAATTGCGAATATTCGCGAGCAACACTAATGGTATTAGCAGTCCATGAGAGAGTGAGGTTCCAGCTGTTCTTAGGATGGTCTTTTCAGCTTGTTCCACAGCATTGAACAACCTGAGTCTAGCATTGTTTTAAATATATCTATCTCCTTTTTGGAGGGACTCCATCCCCCCCTCCCATCTGATCCCACCAGGTGGGGGCATCTCTTATCTCATATATGGGACCAGAGACCCCTTACATCCTGCTGCTTCAAAAAGCCTTTGACTTCAAAAGAGGAAAATGGCAGACAGGCCCCAATTGACTGCAATACACAAAAACAAAGGATACACCGTCTGAATGACCCCTCACCCCCCAGGTCTTAGTTTATACATAGATGCAATTATAAAACACATGTATGTTTCCATAATCAGGCCTTGGGCCTGACACCCTGTCTCATCATGTCCCCATCATTATCCCCCCACCCTGTCTCATCATGTCCCCCATCATTCCTCCCTCATCATCCCCCCCACAGTCTCAGCATGTCCCCCATCATTCCTCCCTCATCATCCCCCCACCCCGTCTTATCATGTCCCCCCATCATTCCTCCCTCATCATCCCCCCACCCTGTCTCATCATGTCCCCCATCATTCCTCCCTCATCATCCCCCCACCCTGTCTCATCATGTCCCCCATCATTCCTCCCTCATCATCCCCCCCACCCTGTCTCATCATGTCCCCCCATAATTCCCCTCTCATCATTTACCCGTCTCATCATTCCCCCACCCTGTCACATCATGTCCCCCATCATTCCCCCCCCTCATCATCCTCCCCACCCTGTCTCATCATCCCCCCCCCAACCTGTCTCATCATCCCCCCATCATTCCCCCCCCCCTCATCATTTTCCCCCAGTGGTCTTCAACCTGCAGACCTTCAGATGTTGCAAAACTACAACTCCCAGCATGCCCAGACAGCCAACTGCTGTCCGGGCATGCGGGGAGTTGTAGTTTTGCAACATCTGGAGGTCCCCAGGTTGAAGACCACTCTTCCCCTTTGCTTACCTGGCTGCGCTTCGACTGTCTTTTGGGCAGCGGTCAGTGAAGCAGATGAGTGACGTCCTCTCCCGGCTCCTCTGCGCGTTATCAGGGATGTCACTTTTCGGCGGCGACTACATGAAATGAAAAGTGATGTCACTGATGCTGCGCAGAGAAGCCGGCAGAGGACGTCACTCATCTGCTTCACTGACCGCAGCCCGAAAGACCTGCCGAAGCACAGCCAGGTTAGGAAAATAAAAAAAACTATGAAAAGCAGGGAAAAGGGGGAATAATAAGGGGGGGGGGGGGAGGTAGGGAAAATGAAAAGTAAAACTGTCACTTGTTTTCTCCCGCACTATCCAAAGGTACTAGTGGATAGTGCGGGAGACGCTGATTATAAGGTAGGGCAGATCCGGACAAGGTAGGGCTCATTTTAATCAGCGTCTCCCGCACTATCCACCACACCAGTACCTTTGGATAGTGCGGGAGAAAACAAGTGACAGTTTTCCAGAGCGGGGAGGAGACGCCGCTGGTCACTAATTTAAAGTGGCCACGGCCGTGCTGCTTAATCCTCAACAAGCAGCCGCTGCTGCGGCCACTTTAAATCAGCGACCAGAAGATTTATTGGCGTATAACACGCAGGCAGGCTTTTTGACTTAAATTTTAAAAGTGCGTGTTATACGCCGATAAATACGGTACTTAATTCATCTAAACTAGGCCAAAGCCTAAGGAACCTGCAGCCACTTCAAAACGTGAGTTATCAAGCTCTATCTACAATTTCTAGTTACTACTACTCAACTCAAGCATACAATTAGTAGCACAGTGGCCTGCATAAATCTCAATACTACAAGGACAGGTGAAGACGAGAGAGGAAATGTGATGTTGGCAGAGGACAGGTGAGGAAGGGGAGAGGACAGGTGAGGAAGGGGAGAGGACAGGTGAGGAGGGGGAGAGGACAGGTGAGATAGAGAGGGGACAGGTGAGAAGGGGGAGAGGACAGGTTGAGGAGGGGGAGAGGACAGGAGAGGAAAGAAAGAGGACAGGTGAGGAGGAGAGAGGACAGGTGAGGAGGAGAGAGGACAGGTGAGGAGGAGAGAGGACAAGGTGAGGAGACAGCAGAGGTGAGGAGTAGAGAGGACAGGTGAGGAGTAGAGAGGACAGGTGAGGAGAGAGGACAGGTGAGGAGGGCAGAGGACAGGAGAGGAAGGAGAGAAGACAGGTGAGGAGGAGAGAGGACAGGTGAGGAGGAGAGAGGACAGGTGAGGAGGAGAGAGGACAGGTGAGAAGGAGAAAGGACAGGTTAGGAGGGCAGAGGACAGGTGAGGATGGCGGAGGAGGGGAGAGGACAGGTGAGGAGGAGAGGATGGGTGAGGAGGGGGGAGAGGAGGGGAGAGAGGACGGGGAGGAGGGGGGAGAGGACTCAGGACAGGTGAGGAGGGGGGGGGAGAGGACAGGAGAGGAAGAAAAGAGGACAGGTGAGAAGGGGAGAGGACAGGTGAGGAGGAGAAAGTGCAGGTTAGGAGGAGAGAGGACAGGTGAGGATGGCGGAGGACAGGTGAGGAGTGGGGAGGATGGGTGAGGAGGAGGAGAGGACGGGTGAGGAGGGGGAGAGGACGGGTGAGGAGGGGGAGAGGACGGGTGAGGAGGGGGGGAGAGGACAGGTGAGGAGGAGGAGAGGACGGGTGAGGAGGGGGGAGAGGACGGGTGAGGAGGGGGGAGAGGACGGGTGAGAAGGGGGGAGAGGACGGGTGAGGAGGGGGGAGAGGACGGGTGAGGAGGGGAGAGAGGATGGGTGAGGAGGGGAGAGGACTCAGGACAGGTGAGGAGGGGGGGAGAGGACAGGAGAGGAAGAAAAGAGGACAGGTGAGAAGGGGAGAGGACCGGTGAGGAGGAGAAAGTGCAGGTGAGGAGGAGAAAGTGCAGGTGAGGAGGAGAGAGGACAGGTGAGGAGGAGAAAGTGCAGGTTAGGAGGAGAGAGGACAGGTGAGGATGGCAGAGGACAGGTGAGGAGTGGGGAGGATGGGTGAGGAGGAGGAGAGGACTGGTGAGGAGGAGGACGGGATAGGAGGCTGGTGAGAAGGGGGAGAGGACGGGTGAGGAGAGGGGGGGGAGGACAGGTGTGGAGGGAGAGAGGATGGGTGAGGAGGGGGAGAGGACGGGGGCAGGGGGGAGAGGACAGGTGAGGAGGGGGGAGAGGACGGGTGAGGAGGGGGGAGAGGACGGGTGAGGAGGAGAGTGCAGGTTAGGAGGAGAGAGGACAGGTAAGGATGGTGGAGGACAGGTGAGAAGTGAGGAGAACGGGTGAGGAGGAGGAGAGGACGAGTGAGGAGGAGAGGACGGGTGAGGAGGGGGAGAGGACGGGGGCAGGGGGAGAGGACAGGTGAGGAGGGGGGAGAGGACAGGTGAGGAGGGGGGAGAGGACGGGTGAGGAGGGTGGAGAGGACGGGTGAGGAA
>NC_079191.1:7949834-8029834 GCF_029499605.1 Hyla sarda
TGATTTAAAAAAATTTAAAAAATTCCAGCGGAGTACCCCTTTAAATGTTATTTAGTATAGACACTGGTTATTGGACTCTTGTAAGTTCATTATCAATACATTATCAAGTAAAGAAAGTCAAAGACACCTTCTACACATTCACTTATCTCAGCTGAAGCTCCAGGCAAGATGATGGTGAATCTACCTCTTCTTGGAGAACATGGGTAACAGATATAGGGGCAGAGAACCCAATATCACCTAAGGACGCCATTTTTGTTAAGTATGCAACGTAGGTGGGTCGGCACATCCATTGTAGGTGGTGCACAAGGATGGATAGATATAGTAATGAGAGGAAAGTCCCAGCACTCACCAATACTTCAAGCTCAAGTGGTCATTTATTATGGATCCTTCTGAAACAGGATGCGTTTCGGCCCTCAGGCCGAAACGCGTCCTGTTTTGGAAGGATTCCTTTTTTTGCATTTTGGTACATTACAACCTTAAAGAGGTACTCCGCTGCTCAGTGTTTGGAACAAACGCTGGAGCCGGCGCTGGGAGCTCGTGACGTCATAGCTCCGCATCCTCAATGCAAGTATATGGAAGGGGGCTTGACGGATTGTAGTTCTGCAACAGATGAGAACATTGAGATGAAGGGGATCCAGCTCACAAAAATAGTGTTAAAACGTAGCTTTTACTAACTTATGTTAAAATAATAGGTGAACAAAAAAGAAAAACAGAAATTCCGACGCGTTTCGAACTACATAGGAGCTCTTAATCATGGCCACTATTTTTGTGAGCTGCATCCCCTTCATCTTCTTGGGAAGCGGACCGAAATATCCTTACTCCAGTTGTTTCTTTTCAGCCGACGTCTCATTAGGGGTTGGTGAGCTGAGCACTTTTGTTTTCTTCCTTTATATTGCAGATGAGAACATTGCCCAAGATATATTGAGTCTATAGAGGAGGGACCCTGCACCTCCCAGACCCCAGAAGAGGGCGATGGCCTCCTTTCTTCCCTTCCATGCCAAGGAAGCAGCTTGTTTTCATGCATTTTCCAACCACAGAAATGTTATCAACATTTGCAGATTTTAGGATTGGTATTGTGCCCGCATCCATCCGCCAGCACACATTGGGTGAGTTCCCTGGCACTATGGGTCTAGGTTGGCATCAGTTTAGTATCAGGAACTTTCTCTACCTTTCTGTGGCCCCAGCGGACAACATGTTCCTGCCTTACAGCAGCTCTATACACGCAATGTGGCGCAACAAACAAAGTATAAAATAAACTGCTCAATATTACAAGAAATAGCAAGAAAATACACTGTAAAACCAGTGAATCCAGTGACCGATCCCTCGCAGGTTGGTATCACACAACATGGAAACAAATAGTCAGGGAACAGGATGAGACGCGACCGATCCGCAGCCTCCAATACACAAATGATTGGGAATATATCCTATTGACAACAGGATCCATCAGCAGCTTTCCATTGTGTAGGGAGAAGTAGTGATAGAAGGGGCAGATAACAGAGAACACAACCTATCCTGGTGGACCCCATAGACTTTACTGCCCCCCCCCCCCCCCCCGCAGTGGGGCAATATCATATACACAGCTCAAAAAAATAAGGGGAACACTAAGATAACACATCCTAGATCTGAATGAACTAATCGTATGAAATACTTTCTTCTTTACATAGTTGAATTCGCTGACAACAAAATCCCACAAAAATTATCAATGGAAATGAAATGTATTAACCCCTGGAGGTCTGGATATGGAGTCACACTCAAAATCACAGCGGAAAACCCCACTACAGGCCGATCCAACTTTATGTAATGTCCTTCATACAAGTCCCAATGAGGCTCAGTAGTGTGTGTGGCCTCCACGTGCCCGTATGACCTCCCTACAACACCTGGGCATGATCCTGATGAGGTGGAGGATGGTCTCCTGAGGGATGTCCTCCCAGACCTGGACTAAAGCATTCGCCAACTCCTGGACAGTCTGTGGTGGATGGAGAGAGACGTCCCAGATGTGCTCAATCGGATTCAGGGGAACGGGCGGCCAGTCCATAGCATCAATGCCTTCCTCTTGTAGGAACTGCTGACACACTCCAGCCACATGAGGTCTAGCATTGTCTTGTATTAGGAGGAACCCAAACGCACCAGCATATGGTCTCACAAGGGGTCTGAGGATCTCATCTCGGTATCTAATGGCAGTCAGGCTACATCTGGCAAGAACATGGAGGGCTGTGCGGCCCCAAAGAAATGCCACCCCACACCATTACTGACCTACCGCCAAACTGGTCATGCTGGAGGATGTTGCAGGCAGCAGAACGTTCGCCTCGGCGTCTCCAGATTCTGTCACGTCTGGCACATGTGCTCAGTGTGAACCTGCTTTCATCTGTGAAGAGCACAGAGCGCCAGTGGTGAATTTGCCAATCTTGGTGTTCTTTGGCAAATGCAAAACGTCCTGCACGGTGCTGGGCTGTAAGTACAACCCCCACCTGTGGATGTTGGGCCCTCATACCACTCTCATGGAGTCTGTTTCTGACCGTTTGAGTGGACACATGCACATTTGTAGCCTGCTGGAGGTCATTTTGCAGGGCTCTGGCAGTGCTCCTCCTGCTCCTCCTTGCACAAAGGCGGAGGTAGCGGTCCTGCTGCTGCGTTGTTGCCCTCCTACGGCCTCCTCCATGTCTCCTGATGTACTGGCCTGTCTCCTGGCAGCGCCTCCATGCTCTGGACACTACGCTGACAGACACAGCAAACCTTCTTGCCACAGCTCACATTGATGGGCCATACTGGATGAGCTGCACTACCTGAGCAACTTGTGTGGGTTGTAGACTCCGTCTCATGATACCACTAGAGTGAAAGCACCGCCAGCATTCAAAAGTGACCAAAACATCAGCCAGGAAGCATAGGAACTGAGAAGTGGTCTGTGGTCACCACCTGCAGAACCACTCCTTTATTGGGGTGTCTTGCTTATTGCCCATAGTTTCCACATGTTGTCTGTTCCATTTGCACAACATCATGTGACATTGACTGTCAATCAGTGTTCTTTCTGAGTGGACAGTGGGATTTCACAGAAGTGTCAGTGACTTGGAGTTACATTGTGTTGTTTAAGTGTTCACTTTATTTTTTGAGCTGTGTATTATGCCCAGATACTGGAACTCAAAAGTCAGCCCTGGGGGCCCCATAACAGTGCCATCCACAGTGCCCCATAACAGTTCCATCCACAGTGCCCCATAACAGTGCCATCCACAGTGCCCCCATAACAGTGACCTCCACAGTGCCCCCATAGCAGTGACCTCCACAGTGCCCCCATAACAGTGCCATCCACAGTGCCCCATAACAGTTCCATCCACAGTGCCCCATAACAGTGCCATCCACAGTGCCCCCATAACAGTGACCTCCACAGTGCCCCCATAGCAGTGACCTCCACAGTGTCCCCATAACAGTGACCTCCACAGTGCCCCCATAGCAGTGACCTCCACAGTGCCTCCATAACAGTGCCATCCACAGTGCCCCCATAACAGTGACCTCCACAGTGCCCCCATAGCAGTAACCTCCACAGTGCCCCCATAACAGTGACCTCCACAGTGCCCCCATAACAGTGCCATCCACAGTGCCCCCATAACAGTGACCTCCACAGTGCCCCCATAGCAGTAACCTCCACAGTGCCCCCATAACAGTGACCTCCACAGTGTCCCCCTAACAGTGACCTCGACAGTGCCACCATAACAGTGACCTCCACAGTGCCCCCCATAACAGTGGCCTCCACAGTGCCCCCATAACAGTGACCTCCACAGTGCCCCCATAACAGTGACCTCCACAGTGTCTCCATTACAGTGACCTCCAAAGTGCCCCCATAACAGTGACCTCCACAGTGCCTCCACAACAGTGACCTCGACAGTGACCCCCATAACAGTTACCTCCACAGTGCCCCCATAGCAGTGACCTCTACAGTTACCCCATAGCAGTGACCTCCACAGTGCCCGCATAACAGTGACCTCCACAGTGCCCCCATAACAGTGACCTCCACAGTGCCCCCATAACAGTTACCTCCACAGTGCCCCCATAGCAGTGACCTCCACAGTGTCTCCATAACAGTGACCTCCACAGTGCCCCCATAGCAGTGACCTCCACAGTGCCTCCATAGCAGTGACCTCCACAGTGCCTCCATAGCAGTGACCTCCACAGTGCCCCCATAACAGTGACCTCCACAGTGCCCCCATAGCAGTGACCTCCACAGTGCCTCCATAGCAGTGACCTCCACAGTGCCTCCATAACAGTGACCTCGACAGTGACCCCCATAACAGTTACCTCCACAGTGCCCCCATAGCAGTGACCTCCACAGTTACCCCATAGCAGTGACCTCCACAGTGCCCCCATAACAGTGACCTCCACAGTGCCCCCATAACAGTGACCTCCACAGTGCCCCAATAACAGTGACCTCCACAGTGCCCCCATAACAGTGACCTCCACAGTGCCCCCATAACAGTGACCTCCACAGTGCCCCCATAGCAGTGACCTCTACAGTTACCCCATAGCAGTGACCTCCACAGTGCCCGCATAACAGTGACCTCCACAGTGCCCCCATAACAGTGACCTCCACAGTGCCCCCATAACAGTTACCTCCACAGTGCCCCCATAGCAGTGACCTCCACAGTGTCTCCATAACAGTGACCTCCACAGTGCCCCCATAGCAGTGACCTCCACAGTGCCTCCATAGCAGTGACCTCCACAGTGCCTCCATAGCAGTGACCTCCACAGTGCCCCCATAACAGTGACCTCCACAGTGCCCCCATAGCAGTGACCTCCACAGTGCCTCCATAGCAGTGACCTCCACAGTGCCTCCATAACAGTGACCTCGACAGTGACCCCCATAACAGTTACCTCCACAGTGCCCCCATAGCAGTGACCTCCACAGTTACCCCATAGCAGTGACCTCCACAGTGCCCCCATAACAGTGACCTCCACAGTGCCCCCATAACAGTGACCTCCACAGTGCCCCAATAACAGTGACCTCCACAGTGCCCCCATAACAGTGACCTCCACAGTGCCCCCATAACAGTGACCTCCACAGTGCCCCCATAACAGTGACCTCCACAGTGCCCCCATAACAGTTACCTCCACAGTGCCCCCATAGCAGTGACCTCCACAGTGTCTCCATAACAGTTACCTCCACAGTGCCCCCATAACAGTGACCTCCACAGTGCCCCCATAGCAGTGACCTCCACAGTGCCTCCATAGCAGTGACCTCCACAGTGCCTCCATAGCAGTGACCTCCACAGTGCCCCCAGGGTAGAGGTAATGTGCTGTGTATGATGTATTTATGGATGATAATATATATATATATATATATATATATATATATATATATATATACTGTACACCAATATATAACCCCTCCCCCCAGCAGATACATTCCCGTATGTTCCACAGAACATGTTACATGTCATAGTGAATTACAACCATCCCCGGCCATTAATGTGATTTATTAGCCTGTGAATCTGTAAATCTATGAGAATAAGTATCTGTACCAGGGAGCAGAGCACAAGGAAGGAGCCCCCCGAGGATGAATGTACAGAGCCCCCCGAGGATGAATGTACAGAGCCCCCCGAGGATGAATGTACAGAGCCCCCTGAGGATGAATGTACAGAGCCCCCCGGGGATGAATGTACAGAGCCCCCCGAGGATGAATGTACAGAGCCCCCCGAGGATGAATGTACAGAGCCCCCCGAGGAGGAATGTACAGAGCCCCCCGAGGATGAATGTACAGAGCCCCCCGAGGATGAATGTACAGAGCCCCCCCGAGGATGAATGTACAGAGCCCCCCGAGGATGAATGTACAGAGCCCCCCGAGGATGAATGTACAGAGCCCCTTGAGGATGAATGTACAGAGCCCCCCGAGGATGAATGTACAGAGCCCCCCGAGGATGAATGTACAGAGCCCCCCGAGGATGAATGTACAGAGCCCCCCGAGGATGAATGTACAGAGCCCCCCGAGGATGAATGTACAGAGCCCCCCGAGGATGAATGTACAGAGCCCCCTGAGGATGAATGTACAGAGCCCCCCGAGGATGAATGTACAGAGCCCCCCCGAGGATGAATGTACAGAGCCCCCCGAGGATGAATGTACAGAGCACCCCGAGGATGAATGTACAGAGACCCCCAAGGATATATGTACAGAGCCCCCCAAGGATGAATGTACAGAGCCCCCCGAGGATGAATGTACAGAGCCCCCTGAGGATGAATGTACAGAGCCCCCCGAGGATGAATGTACAGAGCCCCCCGAGGATGAATGTACAGAGCCCCCCGAGGATGAATGTACAGAGCCCCCCGAGGATGAATGTACAGAGCACCCCGAGGATGAATGTACAGAGACCCCCGAGGATATATGTACAGAGCCCCCCAAGGATGAATGTACAGAGCCCCCCCGAGGATGAATGTACAGAGCCCCCCGAGGATGAATGTACAGAGCCCCCCGAGGATGAATGTACAGAGCCCCCCGAGGATGAATGTACAGAGCCCCCCGAGGATGAATGTACAGAGCCCCCCGAGGATGAATGTACAGAGCCCCCCGAGGATATATGTACAGAGCCCCCCGAGGATGAATGTACAGAGCCCCCCGAGGATATATGTACAGAGCCCCCCGAGGATGAATGTACAGAGCCCCCCGAGGATGAATGTACAGAGCCCCCCGAGGATGAATGTACAGAGCACCCTGAGGATGATTGCACAGAGCCCCCCGAGGATGAATGTACAGAGCCCCCCCCCCCCCATCTATCTCATATCTATCTAGGTTCCCCTTCCTCTGGTCACTAGTTGTGGGGGCCCCAGGTTCCCTTCCTCTGGTCACTAGTTGTGGGGGCCCCAGGTTCCCTTCCTCTGGTCACTAGTTGTGGGGGCCCCAGGTTCCCTTCCTCTGGTCACTAGTTGTGGGGGCCCCAGGTTCCCCTTCCTCTGGTCACTAGTTGTGGGGACCCCAGGTTCCCCTTCCTCTGGTCACTAGTTGTGGGGGCCCCAGGTTCCCCTTCCTCTCGTCACTAGTTGTGGGGGCCCCAGGTTCCCCTTCCTCTGGTCACTAGTTGTGGGGGCCCCAGGTTCCCCTTCCTCTGGTCACTAGTTGTGGGGGCCCCAGGTTCCCCTTCCTCTGGTCACTAGTTGTGGGGGCCCCAGGTTCCCCTTCCTCTGGTCACTAGTTGTGGGGGCCCCTCCCTGTGCTCTGAGGTCTCGTGCACTAGTCTGTGTCTTCTCCTGGATGTCACATCTTGTGTCTCAGAATAGACTGTGTGTAGCAGTCGCCCTGGGGTGTGACAGTTGCAGTCTCTATTTTTCGCCCTCTCCTCACACCCGACCCGAGACTTCTAGTATGTTACATAGTACAGGAAGGTGATAGAAAACAGAGCTAAGTATAGAAGCCCTAGTATTCTACGGAATATTCCTGGAGCCGCCTGCGCCCACTGCTTATGTAAGGACACAATGTAACACCCATCTATATATCTATCTATCTCATATCTATCTCATATCTATCTCATATCTATCTATCTATCTATCTATCTATCTCATATCTATCTATCTATCTATCTATCTATCTATCTATCTATCTCATATCTATCTCATATCTATCTCATATCTATATATCTATCTATCTCATATCTATCTATCTATCTCATATCTATCTCATATCTATCATCTATCTCATATCTATCTCATATCTATCTATCTCATATCTATCATCTATCTCATATCTATCTATCTCATATCTATCTATCTATCTATCTATCTCATATCTATCTATCTATCTATCTCATATCTATCTATCTATCTATCTCATATCTATCTATCTCATATCTATCTCATATCTATCTATCTCATATCTATCTCATATCTATTTATCTCATATCTATCTATCTATCTCATATCTATCTCATATCTATCTATCTACTCATATCTATCTATCTATCTATCTATCTACGGAATATTCCTGGAGCCGCCTGCGCCCACTGCTTATGTAAGGACACAATGTAACACCCATCTATATATTTATCTATCTCATATCTATCATCTATCTATCTATCTCATATCTATATATCTATCTATCTCATATCTATCTCATATCTATCATCTATCTCATATCTATCTCATATCTATCTATCTATCTATCTATCTATCTCATATCTATCTATCTATCTCATATCTATATATCTATCTATCTCATATCTATCTATCTCCTATCTATCTATCTATCTATCTCCTATCTATCTATCTATCTCATATCTATAATCTATCTATCTATCTATCTCATATCTATCTCATATCTATCTATCTATCTATCTCATATCTATCTATCTCATATCTATCTATCTATCTATCTATCTATCTATCCAATCCAGCATCTTATTTTACAATTCTCAGCATTCTCTAACCTCACACCTGGTACTTGTAGTTCCACACCCACTACAGCTGTATCTTTCCGGTAATGATCTTTAACCTCTTCCGCCCCGGCGTTCCCTTTTCAGGACTTATCCTAGAAATCTGTCATCCCTCACAGAACACCGCGCTGTATCCCACATTATATCCCACATATTGTATCATACATCACATCACACACACACACATTGTATCATACATCACATCACACATTGTATCATACATCACATCACACACACACACACATTGTATCATACATCACATCACACACCGTATCATACATCACATCACACATTGTATCATACATCACATCACACACACACACACATTGTATCATACATCACATCACACACCGTATCATACATCACATCACACATTGTATCATTCATCACATCACACACACACACACACACACACACACATTGTATCATACATCATATCACACACATACACACACAGTATCCCATACACACACTCTATCCCATACACACAATGTATCCCATACACACACTGTACCCCATACACACAATGTATCCCATACACACACACATAGTATCCCATACACACACTGTATCCCATACACACACACTGTATCCCATACACACAACGTATCCCATACACACACTGTATCCCATACACACAATGTATCCCATACACACACATAGTATCCCATACACACACTGTATCCCATACACACACACACTGTATCCCATACACACAATGTATCCCATACACACACACATAGTATCCCATACACACACTGTATCCCATACACACACTGTATCCCATACACACACTCTATCCCATACACACACACTGTATCCCATACACACACACTGTATCCCATACACACACTGTATCCCATACACACATACTGTATCCCATACACACACACTGTATCCCATACATACATACTGTATCCCATACACACACATAGTATACCATACACACACAGTATCCCATACATACACACTGTATCCCATACATACACACTGTATCCCATACACACACTGTATCCCATACACACACACTGTATCCCATACACACACTGTATCCCATACACACACACTGTATCCCATACATACATACTGTATCCCATACACACACACTGTATCCCATACACACACACTGTATCCCATACACACACTGTATCCCATACATACACACTGTATCCCATACATACACACTGTATCCCATTCACACACTCTATCCCATACACACACTGTATTCCATTCACACACTCTATCCCATACACACACACTGTATCCCATACATACACATTGTATCCCATACACACACTGTATCCCATTCACACACTCTATCCCATACACACACATAGTATCCCATACACACACTCTATCCCATACACACACTCTATCCCATACACACACATAGTATCCCATACACACACACTGTATCCCATACACACACACTGTATCCCATACACACACTGTATCCCATACACACACACTGTATCCCATACACACACACTGTATCCCATACACACACTGTATCCCATACACACACACTGTATCCCATACACACACACTGTATCCCATACACACACATTGTATCCCATACACACATGGTATCCCATACACACACCGTATCCTATACACACATAATATCCCATACACACAATGTATCCCATACATACACACTGTATCCCATACACGCACTGTAACCATACACACACTGTATCCCATACACACACTGTATCCCATACACGCACTGTATCCCATACACACACTGTATCCCATACACACATAGTATCCCATACATACACACATAGTATCCCATACACACACACACTGTATCCCATACACACATTGTATCCCATACATACACACATAGTATCCCATACACACACTGTATCCCATACATACACACATAGTATCCCATACACACACACACACACTGTATCCCATACACACATAGTATCCCATACATACACACATAGTATCCCATACACACACACTGTATCCCATACACACATTGTATCCCATACATACACACATAGCATCCCATACACACACTGTATCCCATAGACACACACATAGTATCCCATACATACACACTCTATACCATACACACACACTGTATCCCATACACACACTGTATCCCATACATACACACATAGTTTCCCATACAACCACTGTATCCCATACACACACATTGTATCCCATACACACACACATTGTATCCCATACACACACATTGTATCCCATACACACACTGTATCCCATACACACACAGTATCCCATACACACATAGTATCCCATACATACACACATAAAATCCCATGCACACACACTGTATCCCATACACACACATTGTATCCCATACATACACACTGTATCCCATAGACACACACTGTATCCCATACATACACATTGTATCCCATACATACACACTGTATCCCATACACACACAGTGTATCCCATACATACACACTGTATCCCATAGACACACACTGTATCCCATACACACACTCTATCCCATACACACTCACTGTATTCCATACATACACACTGTATCCCATACATACACACTGTATCCCATACACACACTGTATCCCATTCACACACTCTATCCCATACACACACTGTATCCCATTCACACACTCTATCCCATACACACACACTGTATCCCATACATACACATTGTATCCCATACACACACTGTATCCCATTCACACACTCTATCCCATACACACACATAGTATCCCATACACACACTCTATCCCATAGACACACATAGTATCCCATACACACACACTGTATCCCATACACACACACTGTATCCCATACACACACACACTGTATCCCATGCACACACACTGTATCCCATACACACACACACACTGTCTCCCATTCACACACTGTATCCCATACACACACACTGTATCCCATACACACACACTGTATCCCATACACACACATTGTATCCCATACACACATGGTATCCCATACACACACCGTATCCTATACACACATAATATCCCATACACACAATGTATCCCATACATACACACTGTATCCCATACACGCACTGTAACCACACACACACTGTATCCCATACACACACTGTATCCCATACACGCACTGTATCCCATACATACATAGTATCCCATACATACACACATAGTATCCCATACACACACACACTGTATCCCATACACACATTGTATCCCATACATACACACATAGTATCCCATACACACACTGTATCCCATACATACACACATAGTATCCCATACACACACACACTGTATCCCATACACACATTGTATCCCATACATACACACATAGTATCCCATACACACACTGTATCCCATACATACACACATAGTATCCCATACACACACACACTGTATCGCATACACACATAGTATCCCATACATACACACATAGTATCCCATACACACATACACACTGTATCCCATACACACATTGTATCCCATACATACACACATAGTATCCCATACACACACTGTATCCAATAGACACACACATAGTATCCCATACATACACACTATATACCATACACACACACTGTATCCCATACACACACTGTATCCCATACATACACACATAGTATCCCATAAAACCACTGTATCCCATACACACACATTGTTTCCCATACACACACACATTGTATCCTATACACACACATTGTATCCCATACACACACTGTATCCCATACACACACATAGTATCCCATACACACATAGTATCCCATGCACACACACTGTATCCCATACACACACATTGTATCCCATACATACACACTGTATCCCATAGACACACACTGTATCCCATACATACACATTGTATCCCATACATACACACTGTATCCCATACACACACATTGTATCCCATACATACACACTGTATCCCATAGACACACACTGTATCCCATACATACACACTCTATACCATACACACACACTGTATCCCATACAACCACTTTATCCCATACACACATTGTATCCCATACACACACGCACATTGTATCCCATACACACACATTGTATCCCATACACACACTGTATCCCATACACACACATAGTATCCCATACACACATAGTATCCCATGCACACACACTGTATCCCATACACACACTGTATCCCATACACACACACTGTACCCTATACACACACACTGTACCCTATATACACACACAATGTATTCCATACACACACACACTGTATCCCATACACACACACACACTGTACCCTATACACACACACTGTACCCTATACACACACACTGTACCCTATACACACACACTGTACCTTATATACACACACAATGTATTCCATACACACACACTGTACCCTATACATACACACTGTACCCTATACACACACACTGTACCTTATATACACACACAATGTATTCCATACACACACACTGTACCCCATATACACACACATTGTACCCCATATACACACACTGTACCCTATATACACACACTGTACCCTATATACACACACTGTATCCCATACACACACTGTACCCTATATACACAGACTGTACCCTATATACACACACAATGTATTCCATACACACACACTGTACCCCATATACACACACATTGTACCCCATATACACACACTGTACCCTATATACACACACTGTACCCTATATACACACACTGTATCCCACACACACACTGTACCCTATATACACAGACTGTACCCTATATACACACACTGTACCCCATACACACACACACTGTATCCCATACACACATACTGTATCCCATACACACACTGTTACCCATATACACACACTGTACCCTATATACACACACATTATATCCCATACACACACTGTACCCTATATACACACACTGTACCCCATATACACACACAATGTATTCCATACACACACACACACTGTACCCTATATACACACACTGTACCCTATATACACACACTGTACCCTATACACACACACTGTACCCCATATACACACACTGTACCCCATATACACACACTGTACCCTATATACACACACTGTACCCCATACACACACACTGTACCCCATATACACACACTGTACCCTATACACACACACTGTACCCCATATACACACACTGTACCCCATATACACACACTGTACCCTATATACACACACTGTACCCCATACACACACGCTGTACCCCATATACACACACTGTACCCTATACACACACACTGTATCCCATACACACACACTGTATCCCATACACACACTGTATCCCATACACACACACTGTATCCCACACACACACACTGTATCCCACACACACACTGTATCCCATACACACACTGTATCCCATACACACACACTGTATCCCATACACACATAGTATCCCATAGACACACACTGTACCCTATACACACACACTGTATCCCATACACACACACTGTATCCCATACACACACACTGTACCCTATATACACACACTGTACCCCATACACACACACTGTACCCCATATACACACACTGTACCCTATACACACACACTGTACCCCATATACACACACTGTACCCCATATACACACACTGTACCCTATATACACACACTGTACCCCATACACACACGCTGTACCCCATATACACACACTGTACCCTATACACACACACTGTATCCCATACACACACACTGTATCCCATACACACACTGTATCCCATACACACACACTGTATCCCAAACACACACATTGTATCCCATACACACACACTGTATCCCATACATACACACTGTATCCCATACACACACACTGTATCCCATATACACACACAGTACCTTATATACACACACTGTATCCCATACACACACACTGTATCCCATATACACACACAGTACCTTATATACACACACACTGTATCCCATACACACACTGTATCCCATACACACACACTGTACCCCATACACACACACTGTACCCTATATACACACACAGTACCTTATACACACACACACTGTATCCCATATACACACACAGTACCTTATACACACACTGTACCCCATATACACACACTGTACCCTATATACACACACATTGTATCCCATATACACACATAGTACCTTATATACACACACAGTACCCTATATACACACACATTGTACCCCATATACACACACAGTACCCTATATACACACACAGTACCTTATATACACACACATTGTACCCCATATACACACATAGTACCTTATATACACACATAGTACCTTATATACACACACATTGTACCCCATATACACACACAGTACCCTATATACACACTATATGACATTGAGCAGAAGTTGCCCTCCTCCTCCTCCTCTTACCTATGGTGGTGATCACAGTGATGGCGAAGTAGAAGGACCCGGCGAATGTCCACTGCACCCCGGCCTTATGGGGCTTGAGTTTGAGGACCACCCACTCCAGCTCCTTGTAGTTGTCCTCAGTCAGGTTGTACTTGGTCCGGAGTTCGCCCCTCTTGTCCTCCAGCCTCTTCTTCTCGGTGGTCTCCTCATCCGACTCCAGGACATCGAAGACTGCGGCGCCCACCAGGAGGTAGGTGAAGGTGCAGATGATCAGGGCCAGGGTCCGCACGTTCTGCCGCTTCATCTTCATCAGGGGGTCTCAGGGGCTCCTTCCTGTGGCTGAGTGGACCCCCAGGTCATGGCTGCACCCCAACTCCATCAGGCTCCTGGCGGCTCTGCGGCTCCTGGCAGCGGCTCCTGGGAGCTGTCCTTTCAGCACCACCCTCAGGAGGCTCCGGCACCGCCAGCCCCGGCCATATAAGGTTCTCTGCTCTCTAAAAGGGGGAGGGCAGGCACCAGGGTGACGACCACCCTCAGCCAGGGCCACCAAGTGACTCCACACACTGCATCCCGGGGTCCACGACAAGATGTCCCTGCAAGGATAGCGAGGATGGAGGAGGAGGGGGTCCACAGAAGAGACCCCAGAAGCTTCTCCAAGAACAGTCCTGCAGATCAGACCACCTCCACCTGTACAGAAGGAAGCCTCCTGATATGCCCAGGCAGCACCAAGGAGGAGGCGATCTTGGCTCGGGGTGTCCCTTTAAGGAGTGAGAAGAAGGGGTTAATGGAGGAGCTGAGCAATCTCCTCACAAAGCTTCATCCTACGAACCAGCTGCAAGATGAGACTACAGTATTTATAGATAGGAACGGGGGTGCCCCAAGTGGTGGGTCTCCAGCTGTTGCAAAACGACAACCCCCATCGTGCCCTGACAGCCTTTGCAGGGATGTGCAGAGAGATTTTAGGGGGGCAGGGGCTGAACGGAATAAAAGGGGCACTAACAAGAATTATTTATATAAATGTTCACATCCCAATGCCAGCACTGCCCAGGGGCACTTCTTATAATTGTTTATATAAATGTCCACATAATAATGCCAGCACTGCCCAGGGGCACTTCTTATAATTATTTATATAAATGTCCACATCACAATGCCAGCACTGCCCAGGGGCACTTCTTATAATTGTTTATATAAATGTCCACATCACAATGCCAGCACTGCCCAGGGGCACTTCTTATAATTATTTATATAAATGTCCACATCACAATGCCAGCACTGCCCAGGGGCACTTCTTAGAATTATTTATATAAATGTCCACATCACAATGCCAGCACTGCCCAGGGGCACTTCTTATAATTGTTTATATAAATGTCCACATAATATTGCCAGCACTGCACAGGGGCACTTCTTATAATGATTTATATAAATGTCCACATAACAATGCCAGCACTGCCCAGGGGCACTTCTTATAATTATTTATATAAATGTCCACATAATAATGCCAGCACTGCCCAGGGGCACTTCTTATAATTATTTATATAAATGTCCACATAACAATGCCAGCACTGCCCAGGGGCACTTATTATAATTATTTATATAAATGTCCACATCACAATGCCAGCACTGCCCAGGGGCACTTCTTATAATTGTTTATATAAATGCCCACATAATAATGCCAGCACTGCCCAGGGGCACTTTTAGGGTTAATATCAAAAGGGCAGTGAATGGAACTTTATTATTTTTAGCGGAAATATCGTCACTTCAGGATTTCGCGAATATTTAAAATATAGTGCTATATATTCGTCATGAGGAATATTCGTTTTTTTTCTTAGTTTTTTTCACATGCAAATTTTTATGCTAATTTTCCATGCGAATTTTCACATGAACAAAAAAAGTGAATGGAACTTTATGCAAATTTCGCAAACATAGGACGAATAATCGTCAACAGTGATGAGCAGCAGGGGTCATATTCGAATTCGCGATATTTCGTGAATATATTGACGATTAGGGTTGAGCACGAATATTCGTAATGCAAATTTTAATTGCGAATTTCGTCACTTTGGGATTTTGCGTATATTTATATAGTGCTATATATTCGTAATGACAAATATTCTTTTTTTTTCTTTTTTTTGCACATGCGAATTCATGTGATTTTTTCTGCAAATTTTACATGCAAATTTTCTTTTTTTTCAGCTTTTTTTTCACATGCAAATTTTAATGTGAATTTTCCATGCGAATTTTCGCACAGAAAAAAAAAGGGAGGGGAATTTAGCGAATATGTGAATTTCGCAAACATAGGACGAATAATCATCAATAGTGATGAGCAGCAGCGGCCATACTCAAATTCGCAATGTTTTGCGAATATATTGATGATTAGTGTTGAGCACGAATATTTGTAATGCAAATTTTTATTGCGAATATCGGCACTTCGGGATTTTGCAAATATTTAGAATATAGTGCTATATATTCGTCATGATGAATATTCGTTTTTTTCTTAGTTTTTTTCACACGCAAATTTTTATGCAAATTTTCTATGCAAATTTTCTTCTTTTTTTTTTTTTCACATGAAAATTTTTATGCGAATTTTCCATGCAAATTTTCACATGGAAAAAAAAAAGTTAATGGAACTTTATGCGAATTTCGCAAACATAGGACGAATAATCGTCAACAGTGATGAGCAGCAGGGGCCATTTATGAATTTGCGATATTTCGCGAATATATTGACGATTATTCGCCCTATGTTCGTGAAATTCGCATATTTGCTAAGTTCCGTTCACTTTTTATTTTCCATGCGAAAATTTGCGTAAAAATTTGGTTGAAAAAAACAAACAAAAAACGAAAATTTGCATGGAAAATTCGCATACAAATTTGCATGGTAAAAAAACATAAAAAAACGAATATTCGCCAATATATAGCGCTATATTCTAAATATTCGCGAAATCGAGAAGTGCCGACATTCGCGATAGAAATTCGTATTACGAATATTCGGACTCAACACTACTAGAGACCAACAGGTTGGGGAACACTGCTTTAGAAGAAGGAGAAATGGGTTGCAAGGCTGGCACTTTAGTAGGGTCCACGTCTTAGGCTGTCAGGGCATGATGGGGGTTGTAGTGCCACAGGTTGGGGAGCACCTTCTTAGAAAAAGAAGGAGCAAAAGTCTATAACAGTGGTCTCCAACTTGCGGACCTCCAGATGTTGCAAAACTACAACTCCCAGCATACGGCTGTCCGGGCATGCTGGGAGTTGTAGTTTTGCAACATCTGGAGGTCCGCAGGTTGAAGACCACTGGTCTATAAAGGTTGTCATCTTGGAGATGGTTTCTTAAAGGGGTACTCCGGTGGAAAACTTTTTTTTTTTTAATCAACGGGTGCCAGAAAGTTAAAAAATTTGTAAATGACTGCTATTAAAAAAATCTTTACCCTTCCAGTACTTTTTAGGGGCTGTATACTACAGAGGAAATGCTTTTCTTTTTGGATTTCTCTTCTGTCACGAGCACAGTGCTCTCTGCTGACCTCTGCTGTCCATTTTAGGAACTGTCCAGAGCAGCATATGTTTACTATGGGGGATTTTCTCCTGCTCTGGACAGTTCCTAAAATGGACAGCGGAGGTCAGCAGAGAACTGTGCTCGTGACAGAAGAGAAATCCAAAAAGAAAAGCATTCTTCTTTAGTATGCAGCCGGTAATAAGTACTGGAAGGATTAAGATTTTTTAATAGAAGTAATTTACAAATCTGGTTAACCTCTTCAGGACCCGGGGTTTTTCCATTTTCGATTTTTCCTCCTTACCTTTAAAAAATCATAGCTCTTTCAATTTTGCACCTAAAAATCCATATGCTGGCTTATTTTTTGTGCCACCAATTCTACTTTGTAATGAAATCAGTCATTTTACCCAAAAATCTACGGCGAAAGGGGAGAAAAAATCATTGTGAGACAAAATTGAAAAAAAAAAAAAAAATACATTATTTTGTAACTTTTGGGGGCTTCCGTTTCTACGTAGTACATATTTCGATAAACATGACACCTTATCTTTATTCTGTAGGTCCATACGATTAAAATGATACCCTATTTATGTAGGTTTGATTTTGTCGTACTTCTGGAAAAAATCATAACTATATGCAGGAAAATGTATATGTTTAAAATTGTCATCTTCCGACCCCTATAACTTTTGTATTTTTCTGCATATGGGGGGGTATGAGGGCTCATTTTTTGCGCTGTGATCTGAAGTTTTTAGCGGTACCATTTTTGTATTGATCGGACCTTTTGATCACTTTTTGTTTATTTTTTCATGATGTATAAAAAATGCACTATTTTGGACTTTGGACTTTTTTTGCGCGCACGCCATTGACCGTGCGGTTAAATTAATGATATGATTTTATCATTCGGACATTTCCACACGCGGTGATACCACATATGTTTATTTCTATTTTTATTTACACAGTTTTTTTTTTTTTTTTATGGAAAAAGCGGGGTGATTCAAACTTTTATTAGGGAAGGGGGCTATAACACTACACACATTGATCTCTTATACTGATCATTGTTATCCCATAGGAAGCTATAACACTACACACACTGATCTCTTATACTGATCATTGTTATCCCATAGGGGGCTATAACACTGCACACACTGATCTCTTATACTGATCATTGTTATCCCATAGGGACCTATAACACTGCAAACACTGATCTCTTATACTGATCATTGTTATCCAATAGGGACCTATAACACTGCACACACTGATCTCTTATACTGATCATTGTTATCCCATAGGAAGCTATAACACTGCACACACTAATCTCTTATACTGATCATTGTTATCCCATAGGGGGCTATAACACTGCACACACTGATCTCTTATACTGATCATTGTTATCCCATAGGGACCTATAACACTGCAAACACTGATCTCTTATACTGATCATTGTTATCCAATAGGGACCTATAACACTGCACACACTGATCTCTTATACTGATCATTGTTATCCCAAAGGGGCTATAACACTGCACACACTGATCTCTTATACTGATCATTATTATCTCATAGGAGACTATAACACTGCACACAGTGATCTCTTATATTGATCATTGTTATCCCATAGGAGATTATAACACTGCACACACGGATCTCTTACACTGATCATTGTTATCCCATAGGAGACTATAACACTGCACACACTGATCTTTTATACTGATCTTTGTCATCCCATAGGGACCTATAACACTGCACACACTGATCTCTCATACTGATCATTGTTATCCCATAGGAGACTATAACACTGCACACACTGATCTTTTACATTGATCATTGTTATCCCATAGGGGGCTATAACACTGCACACACTGATCTTTTACATTGATCATTGTTATCCCATAGGGGGCTATAACACTGCACACACTGATCTTTTACATTGATCAGTGGTTTCTCATAGGAAACCATTGATCGATGATTCTGCCGCTTGACTGCTTATGCCTGGATCTCAGGCACTGAGCTGTCATTCGGCGATTGGACAGCGAGGAGGCAGGTAGGGATCCTCCGGCTGTCCTGTAAGCTGTTCGGGATGCCGTGATTTCGCCGCGGCTATCCCGAACAGCCCCCTGAGCTAACCAGCATAGTTTTACTTTCCCTTTAGACGTGGCGTTCAACTTTGAACGCCGCGTCTAAAGGGTTAATAGCGCGTGGCACCGCAATCAGTGCCGCACGCTATTAGCCACGGGTCTCGGGTGTTGTTAGAGGCCGGGCCTGACCTGCTATGATGAGCAGGCCCCGCTTTAACACGAACGCCCTGGGTCCTTAACAGGTTAACTTTCTGGCACCAGTTGATTTAAAGCATTGACCATACATGACCCAGGGCATTAGGAGGCAGGAGTCTGATTGTGGTTTCAGGTTGCCCCAGGGTATAAGTGGGCACATCTGCACCAATGAGCTGTATATGGACGGGACCTTGGATCATGTTCCTTCGAGGGACTGTCTTCAAGAATGGTCAAATTGGGGACTTTACAACTCAAGGTAGTAAGAGGGGAGAACTAGCGAGCCCGAGGAGGAGCGCAGCTGGGGGTTGTAGTCCTGCAACAGCCGGAGTGCCACAGGTTGGGGGGCAATGGGTTACAAGGCTGGCACATGTGAGATGGTGTTTACAGGTTAATCGGCCATGTAGGGCCTAGGAGGTAGGAGCTAAATCATAGCAGGGCAAGGTTTTAGGTGACCCTAGAAAGAGCCGGCTCCACCTATAGGCAGAATAGGCAGCTGCCTGGAGTAAGGTGATTACATGAGGAGGAGGTTTGTTACAGTGTTACCCCCAGTAGTAAGGTTATTACATGAGGAGGGGGTTTGTTACAGTGTGTCACCCCAGTAGTAAGGAGATTACATGAGGAGGAGGTTTGTTACAGTGTGTCACCCCAGTAGTAAGGAGGTTACATGAGTAGGATGTTTGTTACAGTGTGTCACCCCAGTTGTAAGGTGATTATATGAGGAGGAGGTTTGTTACAGTGTCACCCCAGTAGTAAGGAGATTACATGAGGAGGGGGTTTGTTACAGTGTTCCCCCCAGTAGTAAGGAGATTACATGAGGAGGAGGTTTGTTACAGTGTGTCACCCCAGTAGTAAGGAGGTTACATGAGTAGGAGGTTTGTTACAGTGTGTCACCCCAGTAGTAAGGTGATTATATGAGGAGGAGGTTTGTTACAGTGTGTCAGCCCAGTAGTAAGGAGATTACATGAGGAGGGGGTTTGTTACAGTGTGTCACCCCAGTAGTAAGGAGATTACATGAGGAGGAGGTTTGTTACAGTGTGTCACCCCAGTAGTAAGGAGGTTACATGAGTAGGATGTTTGTTACAGTGTGTCACCCCAGTAGTAAGGTTATTATATGAGGAGGAGGTTTGTTACAGTGTCACCCCAGTAGTAAGGAGATTACATGAGGAGGGGGTTTGTTACAGTGTTCCCCCCAGTAGTAAGGAGATTACATGAGGAGGAGGTTTGTTACAGTGTGTCACCCCAGTAGTAAGGAGGTTACATGAGTAGGAGGTTTGTTACAGTGTGTCACCCCAGTAGTAAGGTGATTATATGAGGAGGAGGTTTGTTACAGTGTGTCACCCCAGTAGTAAGGAGATTACATGAGGAGGGGGTTTGTTACAGTGTGTCACTCCAGTAGTAAGGAGATTACATGAGGAGGAGGTTTGTTACAGTGTGTCACCCCAGTAGTAAGGAGATTACATGAGGAGGAGGTTTGTTACAGTGTGTCATCCCAGTAGTAAGGAGATTACATGAGGAGGAGGTTTGTTACAGTGTGTCACCCCAGTAGTAAGGAGATTACATGAGGAGGGGGTTTGTTACAGTGTGTCACCCCAGTAGTAAGGAGATTACATGAGGAGGAGGTTTGTTACAGTGTGTCACCCCAGTAGTAAGGAGATTACATGAGGAGGAGGTTTGTTACAGTGTGTCACCCCAGTAGTAAGGAGATTACATGAGGAGGAGGTTGGTTACAGTGTGTCACCTCAGTAGTAAGGTAATTACATGAGGAGGAGGTTTGTTACAGTGTGTCACCCCAGTAGTAAGGATATTACATGAGGAGGAGGTTGGTTACAGTGTGTCACCTCAGTAGTAAGGTAATTACATGAGGAGGAGGTTTGTTACAGTGTGTCACCCCTGTAGTATGGAGATTACATGAGGAGGAGGTTTGTTACAGTTTGTCACCCAGTAGTAAGCAGATTACATGAGGAGGAGGTTTGTTACAGTGTGTCACCCCAATAGTAAGCAGATTACATGAGGAGGATGTTGGTTACAGTGTGTCACCCCAGTAGTAAGGAGATTACATGAGGAGGAGGTTTGTTACAGTGTGTCACCCCATTAGTAAGGACATTACATGAGGAGGGGGTTTGTTACAGTGTGTCACCCCAGTAGTAAGGAGATTACATGAGGAGGGGGTTTGTTACATTGTGTCACCCGAGTAGTAAGGAGATTACATGAGGAGGAGGTTTGTTACAGTGTGTCACCCCAGTAGTAAGGAGAATACATGAGGAGGGGTTTATTACAGTGTGTCAACCCAGTAGTAAGGTGATTACATGAGGAGGAGGTTTGTTACAGTGTGTCACCCCAGTAGTAAGGAGATTAGATGAGGAGGAGGTTTGTTACAGTGTGTCACCCCAGTAGTAAGGAGATTACATGAGGAGGAGGTTTGTTACAGTGTGTCACCTCAGTAGTAAGGTAATTACATGAGGAGGAGGTTTGTTACAGTGTGTCACCCCAGTAGTAAGGTAATTACATGAGGAGGAGGTTTGTTACAGTGTGTCACCCCAGTAGTAAGGAGATTACATGAGGAGGAGGTTTGTTACAATGTGTCACCCCAGTAGTAAGGTAATTACATGAGGAGGAGGTTTGTTACAGTGTGTCACTCCAGTAGTAAGGAGATTACATGAGGAGGAGGTTTGTTACAGTGTGTCACTCCAGTAGTAAGGAGATTACATGAGGAGGAGGTTTGTTACAGTGTGTCACTCCAGTAGTAAGGAGATTACATGAGGAGAAGGTTTGTTACAGTGTGTCACCCCAGTAGTAAGGAGATTACATGAGGAGGAGGTTTGTTACAGTGTGTCACCCCAGTAGTAAGGAGATTACATGAGGAGGAGGTTTGTTACAATGTGTCATCCCAGTATTAGGTAATTACATGAGGAGGAGGTTGATTACAGTGTGTCACCCCAGTAGTAAGGAGATTACATGAGGAGGGGGTTTGTTACAGTGTGTCATCCCAGTAGTAAGGAGATTACATGAGGAGGGGGTTTGTTATAGTGTGTCACCCCAGTAGTAAGGAGATTACATGAGGAGGAGGTTGATTACAGTGTGTCACCCCAGTAGTAAGGAGATTACATGAGGAGGAGGTTTGTTACAGTGTGTCACCCCAGTAGTAAGGAGATTACATGAGGAGGAGGTTGATTACAGTGTGTCACCCCAGTAGTAAGGAGATTACATGAGGAGGAGGTTTGTTACAGTGTGTCACCCCAGTAGTAAGGAGATTATATGAGGAGGAGGTTTGTTACAGTGTGTCACCTCAGTAGTAAGGTAATTACATGAGGAGGAGGTTTGTTACAGTGTGTCACCCCAGTAGTAATGAGATTACATGAGGAGGAGGTTTGTTACAGTGTGTCACCCCAGTAGTAAGGAGATTTCATGGGGAGGGGGTTTGTTACAGTGTGTCACCCCAGTAGTAAGGTAATTACACGAGGAGGGGGTTTGTTACAGTGTGTCACCTCAGTAGTAAGGTAATTACATGAGGAGGAGGTTTGTTACAGTGTGTCACCTCAGTAGTAAGGTAATTACATGAGGAGGAGGTTTGTTACAGTGTGTCACCCCAGTAGTAAGGTAATTACATGAGGAGGAGGTTTGTTACAGTGTGTCACCCCAGTAGTAAGGAGATTACATGAGGAGGAGGTTTGTTACAATGTGTCACCCCAGTAGTAAGGTAATTACATGAGGAGGAGGTTTGTTACAGTGTGTCACTCCAGTAGTAAGGAGATTACATGAGGAGGAGGTTTGTTACAGTGTGTCACTCCAGTAGTAAGGAGATTACATGAGGAGGAGGTTTGTTACAGTGTGTCACTCCAGTAGTAAGGAGATTACATGAGGAGAAGGTTTGTTACAGTGTGTCACCCCAGTAGTAAGGAGATTACATGAGGAGGAGGTTTGTTACAGTGTGTCACCCCAGTAGTAAGGAGATTACATGAGGAGGAGGTTTGTTACAATGTGTCATCCCAGTATTAGGTAATTACATGAGGAGGAGGTTGATTACAGTGTGTCACCCCAGTAGTAAGGAGATTACAAGAGGAGGGGGTTTGTTACAGTGTGTCATCCCAGTAGTAAGGAGATTACATGAGGAGGGGGTTTGTTATAGTGTGTCACCCCAGTAGTAAGGAGATTACATGAGGAGGAGGTTGATTACAGTGTGTCACCCCAGTAGTAAGGAGATTACATGAGGAGGAGGTTTGTTACAGTGTGTCACCCCAGTAGTAAGGAGATTACATGAGGAGGAGGTTGATTACAGTGTGTCACCCCAGTAGTAAGGAGATTACATGAGGAGGAGGTTTGTTACAGTGTGTCACCCCAGTAGTAAGGAGATTATATGAGGAGGAGGTTTGTTACAGTGTGTCACCTCAGTAGTAAGGTAATTACATGAGGAGGAGGTTTGTTACAGTGTGTCACCCCAGTAGTAAGGAGATTACATGAGGAGGAGGTTTGTTACAGTGTGTCACCCCAGTAGTAAGGAGATTTCATGGGGAGGGGGTTTGTTACAGTGTGTCACCCCAGTAGTAAGGTAATTACACGAGGAGGGGGTTTGTTACAGTGTGTCACCTCAGTAGTAAGGTAATTACATGAGGAGGAGGTTTGTTACAGTGTGTCACCCCAGTAGTAAGGAGATTACATGAGGAGGAGGTTTGTTACAGTGTGTCACCCCAGTAGTAAGGAGATTTCATGGGGAGGGGGTTTTTTACAGTGTGTCACCCCAGTAGTAAGGTAATTACACGAGGAGGAGGTTTGTTACAGTGTGTCACCCCAGTAGTAAGGTAATTACACGAGGAGGAGGTGTGTTACAGTGTGTCACCCCAGTAGTAAGGAGATTACATGAGGAGGAGGTTTGTTACAGTGTGTCACCTCAGTAGTAAGGTAATTACATGAGGAGGAGGTTTGTTACAGTGTGTCACCCCAGTAGTAAGGAGATTACATGAGGAGGAGGTTTGTTACAGTGTGTCACCCCAGTAGTAAGGAGATTTCATGGAGAGGGGGTTTTTTACAGTGTGTCACCCCAGTAGTAAGGTAATTACACGAGGAGGAGGTTTGTTACAGTGTGTCACCCCAGTAGTAAGGTAATTACACGAGGAGGAGGTGTGTTACAGTGTGTCACCCCAGTAGTAAGGAGATTACATGAGGAGGAGGTTTGTTACAGTGTGTCACCTCAGTAGTAAGGTAATTACATGAGGAGGAGGTTTGTTACAGTGTGTCACCCCAGTAGTAAGGTAATTACACGAGGAGGAGGTTTGTTACAGTGTGTCACCCCAGTAGTAAGGAGATTACATGAGGAGGAGGTTTGTTACAGTGTGTCACCCCAGTAGTAAGGTAATTACACGAGGAGGAGGTTTGTTACAGTGTGTCACCCCAGTAGTAAGGTAATTACACGAGGAGGGGGCTTGTTACAGTGTGTCACCCCAATAGTAAGGAGATTAGATGAGGAGGAGGTTTGTTACAGTGTGTCACCCCAGTAGTAAGGTAATTACATGAGGAGGAGGTTTGTTACAGTGTGTCACCCCAGTAGTAAGGTTAGGAGTGTCAATGGGAAGAGTCAAGGGGGAAGCAAGATTAGTTTTTGCCTCGGGTGCCAGAAATCCTTGCACCAGCCCTGGCATGAAATGTGTCACATCTGCCCCAATGAGCTGTATGGATGGGACCTTTTGGTCATTCTGGTGATAGGAAACTAGACAGTATGAGGAGGGGGGAGCCAGGAGCCGACACCTGACGAGCGCTAGGGAATTGGACTGGGATTACATTTAGCTGGTGTCGGGTGATCGATGGAGATGTCACTGCAGAAGATTGCACCCAGCAGGTGTCAGCCCCCCCCCCCCCCCCATTACACTACATTACACTATGATCCTCTTATACTATATAAAGCCTCATATCACAATATAATAGGATACAAAGGCCCCAGCATGTCTTACTGGTCACAGTCACGGAGGACATGCTGGGACTTGCTGTTCTTTTAGTTAGTCGCAATCTTCATTTGTAGCTTTGTACAGAGATGAAGCCTTTGGTCGGTTCCTCAGAAGTCTCCCCCTAGTGGTGATAATCGGTAACAACCAAATACAATATTACAATAGGAAGACATTCTAAATTATTAAAGTGCAACTACTGTACAAAGAAGATCCCCCTCTCTCTCTCTAATACAGTGTTTCCCAACCGGGGTGCCTCCAGCTGTCTCAAAACTACAACTCCCCGCATGCCCGGACAGCCGAAGGCTGTCCGGGCATGCTGGGAGTTGTAGTTTTGCAACAGCTGGAGGCACTATGGCTGGGAAGCACTTTTCTAGTGCCAGGTTCATCAAACAGATCACCCGTGGATTATAATGGAAACTGTGTAATGCTTCAATTCCCCTGTGGTGGCGCCGCAGGAAAATCAATATACTTCACTTGCAGCTCAATGTCCCCCGTGACCCTTCCACATGTCACACAGAGAATACATGACAGGTCATTTTTTTGTGTTTCTGCACTTTACACTCTTGTTAATTGTTCTGGCTCCTTTTGTCACATGTGAGAGATGGTGCAATATAAAGAGACAGTCTACTGTATAGGACATAAAGCAAGCCTGTGCAATACAATGGGACAGTCTACTGCACAGAAGATTAAACAAGTCTGTGCATAATACAGAGACAGTCTACTGTACAGCAGAATAAACAAGTCTGTGCATAATGCAGAGAAAGTCTACTGTATAGCAGATTAAACAAGTCTGTGCATAATACAGAGACAGTATACTGTACAGCAGATAAAACAAGTCTGTGCATAATACAGAGACAGTATACTGTACAGCAGATAAAACAAGTCTGTGCATAATACAGAGACAGTCTACTGTACAGCAGATAAAACAAGTCTGTGCATAATACAGAGACAGTATACTGTACAGCAGAATAAACAGGTCTGTGCATAATACAGAGACAGTCCACTGTACAGCAGATAAAACAAGTCTGCATAATACAGAGACAGTATACTGTACAGCAGAATAAACAAGTCTGTGCATAATGCAGAGACAGTCCACTGTACAGCAGATTAAACAAGTCTGTGCATAATACAGAGACAGTATACTGTGCAGCAGATAAAACAAGTCTGTGCATAATACAGAGACAGTATACTGTACAGCAGATAAAACAAGTTTGTGCATAATACAGAGACAGTATACTGTACAGCAGAATAAACAAGTATGTGCATAATACAGAGACAGTATACTGTAAAGCAGAAAATACAAGCCTATGCAGCATATAGAGACAGTATACTGTACAGCAGATCAATCGAGTCTGAACATTATATAGAGACAGTCCACTGTACAGCAGATTAAACAAGCCTGAGCATTATACAGAGATGGTCTACTGTACAGCAGGTCAATTAAGTTTGTGCATGATACAAAGACTTTCTACTATGGAGCAGATAAAACAAGTTTTTGCATAATACAGAGAAAGTCTTCTGTGCAGTAAATAATACAAGCCTGTGCAAAATACAGAGACAGTCTACTGTACAGCAGATAAATCAAGCCTGTGCATTATACAGAGACAGTATACTGTATAGCAGATAAAACGAGTATGTGCATAATAGACAGTCTACGGTACAGAAGATTAAACAAGCCTGAGCATTATACAGAGACAGTCTACTGTACAGCAGGTAAAACAAGTCTGTGCATAATACAGAGACAGTCTACTGTACAGCTGATTAAACAAGACTGAGCATTATACAGAGACAGTCTACTGTACAGCAGGTAAAACAAGTCTGTGCATAATACAGAGACAGTCTACTGTACAGCTGATAATCAAGCCTGTGCAAAATACAGAGACAGTCTACTGTACAGCAGATAAATCAAGCCTGTGCATTATACAGAGACAGTATACTGTACAGCAGATAAAACGAGTATGTGCATAATAGACAGTCTACGGTACAGAAGATTAAACAAGCCTGAGCATTATACAGAGACAGTCTACTGTACAGCAGGTAAAACAAGTCTGTGCATAATACAGAGACAGTCTACTGTACATCAGATAAAACAATTCTGTGTATAATACAGAGACAGTCTACTGTACAGCTGATTAAACAAGCTTAAGCATTATACAGAGACAGTCTATTGTACAGCAGCTCAATTAAGCCTGAGCATTATACAGAGACAGTATACTGTACAGCAGATAAAACAAGCCTGAGCATTATACAGAGACAGTCTACTGTACAGCAGATAATATGAGCCTGTGTAGAATACAGTCAGTCTATTGTTCAGCACATTAAAACAAGTCTGTGCATAATACAAATACTTTCTATTGTACTACAGATAAAACAAATCTGTGCATTATACAGACAGTCTACTGTGCAGTAAATAATACAAGCCTGTGCCAAATACAGACACAATCTACTGTACAGCAGATAAAGCAAGCCTGTGCATAATACAGAGACAGTCCACTGTACAGAAGATAAATCAAGTCTGTGCAAAATACAGAGACAAGTCTGTCTGCATTAAAGAGACAGTCTACTGTACAGCTGATAAAACAGGTCTGTGAATAATACAGACAGTCTCCTGTACAACAGTTATACCAAGTCTGTGTATAGTACAGAGACAGTCTACTGTACAGCACTTAAAACAAGTCAGTGTATAGTACAGAGAGTCTACTGCATAACAGATAAAACATGCCTTTGCATATTAAAGAGACAGTGTACTGAACAGCAGTTAAAACAAATATGTGCATAATACAGAGACAGTCTACTGCACAGCAGAAAAAAACATATCTGTGTATAATACAGAGTTAGTCTACTGTTCAGCAGATAAAACACGTCTTTGCATAATACCATGACAGTCTACTGTACAGCAGATAAAACAAGCCTGTGCATATTAAAGAGACAGTATTCTTTAAAGCAGATAAAACAAGTCAACTGTAGAGCAGATAAAACAAGTCTGTGCATAATACAATGACAGTCTACTGTACAGCAGATAAAACAAGCCTGTGCATTTTAAAGAGACAGTATTATTTACAGCAGATAAAACAAGTCTGTGTATAATACAGAGACAGTCCACTGTACAGCAGATAAAACAAGTGTGTGCATATTAAAGAGACAGTCTACTGTACAGCAGATACAACAAGTGTGTGCATATTAAAGAGACAGTCTACTGTAGAGCAGATAAAACAAGCCTGTGGATAATATGACAATCTACTGTACATCAGATAAAACAAGTCTGTGTATAATACATAGACAGTCTACTGTAGAGCAGATAAAACAATTATTTGTATAATACAGAGACAGTCTACTGTACAGCAGATACAAAAGTCTGTGTTTAATACAGAGTTAGTCTACTGTACAGCCGATAAAACCAGTCAGTGTATAATAAAGAGACAGTCTACTGTACAACAGATAAACAAGCCTGTGTAAAATACATAGACAGTCTACTGTACAGCAGATAAAATAAACCTGTGTATAAAACAGAGACAGACTACTGTACAGCAGATAAACAAGCCTATGTATAATACAGAGACAGTCTACTGTACAACAGATAAACAAGCCTGTGTAAAATACATAGACAGTCTACTGTACAGCAGATACAATAAGCCTGTGTATAATACAGAAACAGTTTACTGTACAGCAGATAAAAAAGTCTGTGTATAAAACAGAGGCAGTCTACTGTACAGAAGATAAAACAAGTCTGTGTATAATATAGAGACAGTCTACTGTACAGAAGATAAAACAAGTCTGTGTATAATATAGAGACAGTCTACTGTACAGAAGATAAAACAAGTCTGTGTATAATATAGAGACAGTCCACTGTACAGCAGATAAAACAAGTCTGTGTATAATACAGAGGCAGTCTACTGTACAGCCGATAAAACAACTCTGTGTAAAATATAGAGACAGTCCACTGTACAGAAGATAAAACAAGTCTGTGTATAATATAGAGACATTCCACTGTACAGCAGATAAAACCAGTCTGTGTATAATATAGAGACAGTCTACTGTACAGCAGATAAAACAAGTCTGTGTATAATATAGAGACAGTCTACTGTACAGAAGATAAAACAAGTCTGTGTATAATATAGAGACAGTCCACTGTACAGCAGATAAAACAAGTCTGTGTATAATACAGAGGCAGTCTACTGTACAGCCGATAAAACAACTCTGTGTAAAATATAGAGACAGTCCACTGTACAGAAGATAAAACAAGTCTGTGTATAATATAGAGACATTCCACTGTACAGCAGATAAAACCAGTCTGTGTATAATATAGAGACATTCCACTATACAGCAGATAAAACCAGTCTGTGTATAATATAGAGACAGTCTACTGTACAGCAGATAAAACAAATCTGTGTATAATATAGAGACAGTCCACTGTACAGCAGATAAAACAAGTCTGTGTAAAATATAGAGACAGTCCACTGTACAGAAGATAAAACAAGACTGTGTATAATATAGAGACATTCCACTGTACAGCAGATAAAACCAGACTGTGTATAATATAGAGACATTCCACTGTACAGCAGATAAAACAAGTCTGTGAATAATATAGAGACATTCCACTGTACAGCAGATAAAACCAGTCTGTGTATAATATAGAGACATTCCACTGTACAGCAGATAAAACAAATCTGTGTATAATATAGAGACATTTCACTGTACAGCAGATAAAACCAGTCTGTGTATAATATAGAGACATTCCACTGTACAGCAGATAAAACAAGTCTGTGTATAATATAGAGACAGTCTACTGTACAGCAGATAAAACAAGTCTGTGTAAAATATAGAGACAGTCCACTGTACAGCAGATAAAACAAGTCTGTGTATAATATAGAGACAGTCTACTGTACAGAAGATAAAACAAGTCTGTGTATAATATAGAGACAGTCCACTGTACAGCAGATAAAACCAGTCAGTGTATAATACAGAGACAGTCCACTGTACAGCAGATAAAACAGGTCTGCTGACCGGGTGCGCTGCAATACCTCTCTCAGCCGGGATGCGATTCGCGATGCGGGAGGCGCCCGCTCGCGATGCGCATCCCGGCTCCCGTACCTGACTCGCTCTCCGTCGGTCTTGTCCCGGCGCGCGCGGCCCCGCTCCTTAGGGCGCGCGCGCGCCGGGTCTCTGCAATTTAAAGGGCCACTGCGCCACTGATTGGCGCAGCTGGCTTATTTAGTGTGTTCATCTGTGCACTCCCTATTTATACCTCACTTCCCCTGCACTCCCTCGCCGGATCTTGTTGCCATCGTGCCAGTGAAAGCGTTTCCTTGTGTGTTCCTAGCCTGTGTTCCAGACCTCCTGCCGTTGCCCCTGACTACGATCCTTGCTGCCTGCCCCGACCTTCTGCTACGTCCGACCTTGCTCTTGTCTACTCCCTTGTACCGCGCCTATCTTCAGCAGTCAGAGAGGTTGAGCCGTTGCTAGTGGATACGACCTGGTTGCTACCGCCACTGCAAGACCATCCCGCTTTGCGGCGGGCTCTGGTGAATACCAGTAGCAACTTAGAACCGGTCCACCAGCACGGTCCACGCCAATCCCTCTCTGGCACAGAGGATCCACCTCCAGCCAGCCGAATCGTGACAGTAGATCCGGCCATGGATCCCGCTGAAGTCCCACTGCCAGTTGTCGCCGACCTCACCACGGTGGTCGCCCAGCAGTCGCAACAGATAGCGCAACAAGGCCACCAGCTGTCTCAACTGACCGTGATGCTACAGCAGCTACTACCACAGCTTCAGCAATCATCTCCTCCGCCAGCTCCTGCACCTCCTCCGCAGCGAGTGGCCGCTTCCGGCCTACGATTATCCTTGCCGGATAAATTTGATGGGGACTCTAAGTTTTGCCGTGGCTTTCTTTCGCAATGTTCCCTGCACTTGGAGATGATGTCGGACCAGTTTCCAACTGAAAGGTCTAAGGTGGCTTTCGTAGTCAGCCTTCTGTCTGGGAAAGCTCTGTCATGGGCCACACCGCTCTGGGACCGCAATGACCCCGTCACTGCCTCTGTACACTCCTTCTTCACGGAGATTCGAAGTGTCTTTGAGGAACCTGCCCGAGCCTCTTCTGCTGAGACTGCCCTGTTGAACCTGGTCCAGGGTAATTCTTCCGTTGGCGAGTACGCCATCCAATTCCGTACTCTTGCCTCCGAATTATCCTGGAATAATGAGGCCCTCTGCGCGACCTTTAAAAAAGGCCTATCCAGCAACATTAAAGATGTTCTGGCCGCACGAGAAATTCCTGCTAACCTGCATGAACTTATTCATCTGGCCACCCGCATTGACATGCGTTTTTCCGAAAGGCGTCAAGAGCTCCGCCAGGATATGGACTTTGTTCGCACGAGGCGGTTTCTCTCCCCGGCTCCTCTCTCCTCTGGTCATCTGCAATCCGTTCCTGTGCCTTCCGCCGTGGAGGCTATGCAAGTTGACCGGTCTCGCTTGACACCTCAAGAGAGGACACGACGCCGCATGGAGAATCTGTGCCTGTACTGTGCCGGTACCGAACACTTCTTGAAGGATTGTCCTATCCGTCCTCCCCGCCTGGAAAGACGTACGCTGACTCCGCACAAAGGTGAGACAGTTCTTGATGTCAACTCTGCTTCTCCACGCCTTACTGTGCCTGTGCGGATATCTTCCTCTACCTTCTCCTTCTCTACTATGGCCTTCTTGGATTCCGGATCTGCAGGAAATTTTATTTTGGCCTCCCTCATCAACAGGTTCAACATCCCGGTGACCAGTCTCGCCAGACCCCTCTACATCAATTCTGTTAACAATGAAAGATTGGACTGTACCGTGCGTTACCGCACGGAACCTCTCCTAATGTGCATCGGACCTCATCACGAAAAAATTGAATTTTTGGTCCTCTCCAACTGCACTTCTGAAATTCTTCTTGGATTACCGTGGCTTCAACGCCATTCCCCAACCCTTGTTTGGTCCACAGGAGAAATCAAGAACTGGGGTACTTCTTGTTTCAAGGACTGTCTTAAACCGGTTCCCAGTACTCCCTGCCGTGACCCTGTGGTTCCCCCTGTAACCGGTCTTCCTAAGGCTTATATGGACTATGCTGACGTGTTTTGCAAAAAGCAAGCTGAGACTTTACCTCCTCACAGGCCTTATGACTGTCCTATTGACCTCCTCCCGGGTACTACTCCACCCCGTGGCAGAATTTATTGTTACGCCGAGCGCTCCGGGTCCCCGCTCCTCCCCGGAGCGCTCGCAACATCCTCGCTACTGCAGCGCCCCGGTCAGATCTACTGACCGGGTGCGCTGCGATACCGCCCCCAGCTGGGATGCGATTCGCGATGCGGGTGGCGCCCGCTCGCGATGCGCACCCCGGCTCCCGTACCTGACTCGCTCTCCGTCGGTCCTGTCCCGGCGCGCGCGGCCCCGCTCCCTAGGGCGCGCGCGCGCCGGGTCTCTGCGATTTAAAGGGCCACTGCGCCACTGATTGGCGCAGTTGGTCTAATTAGTGTGTTCACCTGTGCACTCCCTATTTATACCTCACTTCCCCTGCACTCCCTCGCCGGATCTTGTTGCCATTGTGCCAGTGAAAGCGTTTCCTAGTGTGTTCCTAGCCTGTGTTCCAGACCTCCTGCCGTTGCCCCTGACTACGATCCTTGCTGCCTGCCCCGACCTTCTGCTACGTCCGACCTTGCTCTTGTCTACTCCCTTGTACCGCGCCTATCTTCAGCAGTCAGAGAGGTTGAGCCGTTGCTAGTGGATACGACCTGGTTACTACCGCCGCTGCAAGACCATCCCGCTTTGCGGCGGGCTCTGGTGAATTCCAGTAGTAACTTAGAACCGGTCCACTAGCACGGTCCACGCCAATCCCTCTCTGGCACAGAGGATCCACCTCCTGCCAGCCGAATCGTGACAGTAGATCCGGCCATGGATCCCGCTGAAGTTCCACTGCCAGTTGTCGCCGACCTCACCACGGTGGTCGCCCAGCAGTCGCAACAGATAGTGCAACAAGGCCACCAGCTGTCTCAACTGACCGTGATGCTACAGCAGCTACTACCACAGCTTCAGCAATCATCTCCTCCGCCAGCTCCTGCACCTCCTCCGCAGCGAGTGGCCGCTTCCGGCCTACGACTATCCTTGCCGGATAAATTTGATGGGGACTCTAAGTTTTGCCGTGGCTTTCTTTCGCAATGTTCCCTGCACTTGGAGATGATGTCGGACCAGTTTCCTACTGAAAGGTCTAAGGTGGCTTTCGTAGTTAGCCTTCTGTCTGGGAAAGCTCTGTCATGGGCCACACCACTCTGGGACCGCAATGACCCCGTCACTGCCTCTGTACACTCCTTCTTCTCGGAAATTCGAAGTGTCTTTGAGGAACCTGCCCGAGCCTCTTCTGCTGAGACTGCCCTGCTGAACCTGGTCCAGGGTAATTCTTCCGTTGGCGAGTACGCCATCCAATTCCGTACTCTTGCTTCCGAATTATCCTGGAATAATGAGGCCCTCTGCGCGACCTTTAAAAAAGGCCTATCCAGCAACATTAAAGATGTTCTGGCCGCACGAGAAATTCCTGCTAACCTGCATGAACTCATTCATCTAGCCACTCGCATTGACATGCGTTTTTCCGAAAGGCGTCAGGAGCTCCGCCAGGATATGGACTTTGTTCGCACGAGGCGTTTTTTCTCCCCGGCTCCTCTCCCTCTGGTCCTCTGCAATCCGTTCCTGTGCCTCCCGCCGTGGAGGCTATGCAAGTTGACCGGTCTCGCTTGACACCTCAAGAGAGGACACGACGCCGCATGGAGAATCTCTGCCTGTACTGTGCCGGTACCGAACACTTCCTGAAGGATTGTCCTATCCGTCCTCCCCGCCTGGAAAGACGTACGCTGACTCCGCACAAAGGTGAGACAGTTCTTGATGTCAACTCTGCTTCTCCACGCCTTACTATGCCTGTGCGGATATCTGCCTCTACCTTCTCCTTCTCTACTATGGCCTTCTTGGATTCCGGATCTGCAGGAAATTTTATTTTGGCCTCTCTCATCAACAGGTTCAACATTCCGGGGACCAGTCTCGCCAGACCCCTCTACATCAATTGTGTTAACAATGAAAGATTGGCCACGCCCCTCCGGACTCCGTGCTATCCAACGTTTTTTGGGGTTCGCCAATTATTACAGTCAATTTATTCCACATTTTTCCACTATTGTGGCTCCTATCGTGGCTTTAACCAAGAAGAATGCCAATCCTAAGTCCTGGTCTCCCCAAGCGGAAGACGCATTTAAACGGCTCAAGTCTGCCTTTTCTTCTGCTCCCGTGCTCTCCAGACCTGACGCATCTAAACCCTTCCTATTGGAGGTTGATGCCTCCTCAGTGGGAGCTGGAGCGGTCCTTCTACAAAAAAATTCTTCCGGGCATGCTGTTACTTGTGGTTTTTTTTCTAGGACCTTCTCTCCGGCGGAGAGGAACTACTCCATCGGGGATCGAGAACTACTGGCCATTAAATTGGCACTTGAGGAATGGAGGCATCTGCTGGAGGGAACAAAATTTCCAGTTATCATTTACACCGATCACAAGAATCTCTCCTATCTCCAGTCTGCCCAACGGCTGAATCCTCGCCAGGCCAGGTGGTCGTTGTTCTTTGCCCGTTTTAACTTTGAAATTCATTTTCGCCCTGCCGACAAGAACATTAGGGCCGATGCTCTCTCTCGTTCCTCGGATGCCTCGGAAGTAGAGGTCTCTCCGCAACACATCATTCCTCCTGACTGTCTGATCTCCACTTCTCCAGTCTCCATCAGGCAAACTCCTCCAGGGAAGACCTTCGTTTCTCCACGCCAACGTCTCGGGATTCTCAAATGGGGTCACTCCTCCCACCTCGCAGGCCATGCGGGCATCAAAAAGTCCTTGCAACTCATCTCTCGTTTCTATTGGTGGCCGACTCTGGAGACGGATGTTGTTGATTTTGTGCGGGCCTGTACTGTCTGTGCCCGGGATAAGACTCCTCGCCAGAAGCCTGCTGGTCTCCTTCATCCTCTGCCTGTCCCCGAACAGCCTTGGTCTCTGATTGGTATGGACTTTATTACAGACTTACCCCCATCCCGTGGCAACACTGTTGTTTGGGTGGTCGTTGATCGATTTTCCAAGATGGCACATTTTATTCCTCTTCCTGGTCTTCCTTCAGCGCCTCAGTTGGCAAAACAATTTTTTGTACACATTTTTCGTCTTCACGGTTTGCCCACGCAGATCGTCTCGGATAGAGGCGTCCAATTCGTGTCTAAATTCTGGAGGGCTCTCTGTAAACAACTCAAGATTAAATTAAACTTCTCTTCTGCTTATCATCCTCAATCCAATGGGCAAGTAGAAAGAATTAACCAGGTCCTGGGTGACTATTTACGGCATTTTGTTTCCTCCCGCCAGGATGACTGGGCAGATCTTCTACCATGGGCCGAATTCTCGTACAACTTCAGAGTCTCTGAATCTTCTGCTAAATCCCCATTTTTCGTGGTGTACGGCCGTCACCCTCTTCCCCCCCTCCCTACTCCCTTGCCCTCTGGTTTGCCCGCTGTGGATGAAGTGACTCGTGATCTTTCCACCATATGGAAAGAGACCCAAAATTCTCTTTTACAGGCTTCATCTCGCATGAAAAAGTTTGCCGATAAGAAAAGAAGAGCCTGCCCCGACCTTCTGCTACGTCCGACCTTGCTCTTGTCTACTCCCTTGTACCGCGCCTATCTTCAGCAGTCAGAGAGGTTGAGCCGTTGCTAGTGGATACGACCTGGTTACTACCGCTGCTGCAAGACCATCCCGCTTTGCGGCGGGCTCTGGTGAATACCAGTAGTAACTTAGAACCGGTCCACTAGCACGGTCCACGCCAATCCCTCTCTGGCACAGAGGATCCACCTCCTGCCAGCCGAATCGTGACATTTATCCTCTGTCTGCTCCAGAGACTCTTGCCATGTCAGAGTACATCCAGGAAAATTTAAAAAAGGGCTTTATCCGCAAATCCTCCTCTCCTGCCGGAGCTGGATTTTTTTTTGTGTCCAAAAAAGATGGCTCCCTACGTCCTTGCATTGATTACCGCGGACTTAATAAAATCACGGTAAAGAACCGCTACCCCCTACCTCTTATCTCGGAACTCTTTGATCGCCTACAAGGTGCCCACATCTTTACCAAACTGGACTTAAGAGGTGCTTATAATCTCATCCGCATCAGGGAGGGGGACGAATGGAAAACTGCATTTAACACTAGAGATGGACACTTTGAGTATCTGGTCATGCCCTTTGGCCTGTGCAACGCCCCTGCTGTCTTCCAAGACTTTGTTAATGAAATTTTTCGTGATCTCTTATATTCCTGTGTTGTGGTTTATCTGGACGATATTCTGATTTTTTCTGCCAACTTAGAAGAACACCGCCAGCATGTCCGCATGGTTCTTCAGAGACTTCGAGACAATCAACTTTATGCCAAAATGGAGAAATGTCTGTTTGAATGTCAATCTCTTCCTTTCCTAGGATACTTGGTCTCTGGCCAGGGACTACAAATGGACCCAGATAAACTCTCTGCCGTCTTAGATTGGCCACGCCCCTCCGGACTCCGTGCTATCCAACGTTTTTTGGGGTTCGCCAATTATTACAGACAATTTATTCCACACTTTTCCACTATTGTGGCTCCTATCGTGGCTTTAACCAAGAAAAATGCCAATCCCAAGTCCTGGTCTCCCCAAGTGGAAGACGCATTTAAACATCTCAAGTCTGCCTTTTCTTCTGCTCCCGTGCTCTCCAGACCTGACCCATCTAAACCCTTCCTATTGGAGGTTGATGCCTCCTCAGTGGGAGCTGGAGCGGTCCTTCTACAAAAAAATTCTTCCGGGCATGCTGTTACTTGTGGGTTTTTTTCTAGGACCTTCTCTCCGGCGGAGAGAAACTACTCCATCGGGGATCGAGAACTACTGGCCATTAAATTGGCGCTTGAGGAATGGAGGCATCTGCTGGAGGGATCAAAATTTCCAGTTATCATATATCATATATCTCTCTTATCTCCAGTCTGCCCAACGGCTGAACCCTCGCCAGGCCAGGTGGTCGTTGTTCTTTGCCCGTTTTAACTTTGAAATTCATTTTCGCCCTGCCGACAAGAACATTAGGGCCGATGCCCTCTCTCATTCCTCGGATGCCTCGGAAGTAGAGCTCTCTCCGCAACACATCATTCCTCCTGACTGTCTGATCTCCACTTCTCCAGCCTCCATCAGGCAAACTCCTCCAGGGAAGACCTTCGTTTCTCCACGCCAGCGTCTCGGGATTCTCAAATGGGAACACTCCTCCCACCTCACAGGCCATGCGGGCATCAAAAAATCCTTGCAACTCATCTCTCGTTTCTATTGGTGTCCGACTCTGGAGACGGATGTTGTTGATTTTGTGCGGGCCTGTACTGTCTGTGCCCGGGATAAGACTCCTCGCCAGAAGCCTGCTGGTCTCCTTCATCCTCTGCCTGTCCCCGAACAGCCTTGGTCACTGATTGGTATGGACTTTATTGCAGACTTACCCCCATCCCGTGGCAACACAGTTGTTTGGGTGGTCGTTGATCGATTTTCCAAGATGGCACATTTTATTCCTCTTCCTGGTCTTCCTTCAGCGCCTCAGTTGGCAAAACAATTTTTTGTACACATTTTTCGTCTTCACGGTTTGCCCACGCAGATCGTCTCGGATAGAAGCGTCCAATTCGTGTCTAAATTCTGGAGGGCCCTCTGTAAACAGCTCAAGATTAAATTAAACTTCTCTTCTTCTTATCATCCCCAATCCAATGGGCAAGTAGAAAGAATTAACCAGGTGTCACGATGCCGGCTGGCAGGAGGTGGATCCTCTGTGCCAGAGAGGGATTGGCGTGGACCGTGCTAGTGGACCGGTTCTAAGTCACTACTGGTTTTCACCAGAGCCCGCCGCAAAGCGGGATGGTCTTGCTGCGGCGGTAGTGACCAAGTCGTATCCACTAGCAACGGCTCAACCTCTCTGGCTGCTGAAGATAGGCGCGGTACAAGGGAGTAGACAGAAGCAAGGTCGGACGTAGCAGAAGTTCGGGGCAGGCAGCAAGGATCGTAGTCAGGGGCAACGGCAGGAGGTCTGGAACACAGGCTAGGAACACACAAGGAACGCTTTCACTGGCACAATGGCAACAAGATCCGGCGAGGGAGTGCAGGGGAAGTGAGGTATAAATAGGGAGTGCACAGGTGAACACACTGATTAGAACCACTGCGCCAATCAGCGGCGCAGTGGCCCTTTAAATTGCAGAGACCCGGCGCGCGCGCGCCCTAGGGAGCGGGGCCGCGCGCGCAGGGACAGGACCGACGGAGAGCGAGTCAGGTACGGGAGCCGGGGTGCGCATCGCGAGCGGGCGCCACCCGCATCGCGAATCGCATCCCGGCTGGAGGCGGTATCGCAGCGCACCCGGTCAGTGGATCTGACCGGGGCGCTGCAGAAACGAGAGTGTAGCGAGCGCTCCGGGGAGGAGCGGGGACCCGGAGCGCTCGGCGTAACAGTACCCCCCCCCTTGGGTCTCCCCCTCTTCTTAGAGCCTGGGAACCTGAGGAGCAGACTTTTGTCTAGGATGTTGTCCTCAGGTTCCCAGGATCTCTCTTTAGGTCCACAGCCCTCCCAATCCACCAAAAAGAACCTTTTTCCTCTGACCGTCTTGGAGGCCAGTATCTCTTTCACTGAGAAGACGTCAGAAGAACCGGAGACAGGAGTGGGAGAAACTAACTTGGGAGAGAAACGGTTGATGATGAGTGGTTTAAGAAGAGAGACATGAAAGGCATTAGGAATACGAAGAGAAGGAGGAAGAAGAAGTTTGTAAGAGACAGGATTAATTTGGCACAAGACTTTGAAAGGACCAAGATAGCGTGGTCCCAGTTTGTAACTGGGGACACGAAAGCGGACATATTTAGCGGAGAGCCATACCTTGTCTCCGGGAGCAAAAATGGGGGGAGCTCTTCTTTTCCTATCGGCAAATTTTTTCATGCGAGATGAAGCTCGTAAAAGAGAATTTTGGGTCTCTTTCCATATGGTGGAAAGATCACGAGTCACTTCATCTACAGCGGGCAAACCAGAGGGCAAGGGAGTAGGGAGGGGGGGAAGAGGGTGACGGCCGTACACCACGAAAAATGGGGATTTGGAGGAAGATTCAGAGACTCTGAAGTTATACGAGAATTCGGCCCATGGTAGAAGATCTGCCCAGTCATCCTGGCGGGAGGAAACAAAATGGCGTAAATAATCACCCAGGACCTGGTTAATTCTTTCCACTTGCCCATTGGATTGAGGGTGATATGCAGAGGAAAAGTTTAATTTAATCTTGAGTTGTTTACAGAGAGCCCTCCAGAATTTTGACACGAATTGGACGCCTCTATCCGAGACGATCTGCGTGGGCAAGCCGTGAAGACGAAAAATGTGTACAAAAAATTGTTTTGCCAACTGAGGCGCTGAAGGAAGACCAGGAAGAGGAATGAAATGTGCCATCTTGGAGAATCGATCAACGACCACCCAAACAACAGTGTTGCCACGGGATGGAGGTAAGTCTGTAATAAAGTCCATACCAATCAGAGACCAAGGCTGTTCGGGGACAGGCAGAGGATGAAGAAGGCCAGCGGGCTTCTGGCGAGGAGTCTTATCCCAGGCACAGACAGTGCAGGCTCGCACAAAATCCACAACATCCGTCTCCAGAGTCGGCCACCAATAGAAACGAGAGATGAGTTGCACGGATTTGTTGATACCCGCATGACCTGCGAGATGGGAGGAGTGACCCCATTTGAGGATTCCGAGGCGTTGGCGTGAAGAAACGAAGGTCTTCCCTGGAGGAGTTTGCCTGATGGAGGCTGGAGAAGTGGAGATCAGGCAGTCAGGGGGAATGATGTGTTGAGGAGAGAGCTCTACTTCCGAGGCATCCGAGGAACGAGAGAGAGCATCGGCCCTAATGTTCTTATCGGCAGGCCGAAAGTGAATTTCAAAATTAAATCGGGCAAAGGACAGAGACCACCTGGCCTGGCGAGGATTCAGCCGTTGGGCAGACTGGAGATAGGAGAGGTTCTTGTGATCGGTGAAAATAATAACGGGAAATCTTGATCCCTCCAACAGATGCCTCCATTCCTCAAGTGCTAATTTAATGGCTAGAAGCTCTCGGTCCCCGATGGAGTAGTTCCTCTCAGCCGGAGAGAAGGTCCTAGAAAAAAAACCACAAGTAACAGCATGCCCGGAAGAATTTTTTTGTAGAAGGACCGCTCCAGCTCCTACAGAGGAGGCATCAACCTCCAATAGGAAGGGTTTAGATGGGTCAGGTCTGGAGAGCACGGGGGCCGAAGAAAAGGCAGACTTGAGCTGTTTAAAGGCGTCTTCCGCTTGAGGAGGCCATGACTTAGGATTGGCATTCTTTTTGGTTAAAGCCACAATAGGAGCCACAATGGTGGAAAAATGTGGAATAAATTGTCTGTAATAATTGGCGAACCCCAAAAAACGTTGGATAGCACGGAGTGCGGAGGGGCGTGGCCAATCTAGGACGGCAGAGAGTTTGTCTGGATCCATTTGTAGTCCCTGGCCAGAGACCAAGTATCCTAGGAAAGGAAGAGATTGACATTCAAACAGACATTTCTCCATTTTGGCATAAAGTTGATTGTCACGAAGTCTCTGAAGAACCATGCGGACATGCTGGCGGTGTTCTTCTAAGTTGGCAGAAAAAATCAGGATATCGTCCAGATATACAACAACACAGGAATATAAGAGATCACGAAAAATTTCATTAACAAAGTCTTGGAAGACGGCAGGGGCGTTGCACAGGCCAAAGGGCATGACCAGATACTCAAAGTGTCCATCTCTAGTGTTAAATGCCGTTTTCCATTCATCCCCCTCTCTGATGCGGATGAGATTATAGGCACCTCTTAAGTCCAGTTTGGTAAAGATGTGGGCACCTTGGAGGCGATCAAAGAGTTCAGAGATGAGAGGTAGGGGGTAGCGGTTTTTTACAGTGATTTTATTAAGACCGCGGTAGTCAATGCAAGGACGTAGGGAGCCATCTTTTTTGGACACAAAGAAAAATCCGGCTCCGGCAGGAGAGGAGGATTTGCGGATAAAGCCCTTCTTTAAATTTTCCTGGATATACTCAGACATAGCAAGAGTCTCAGGGACAGAGAGAGGATAAATTCTGCCCCGGGGTGGAGTAGTGCCCGGGAGGAGGTCAATAGGACAGTCATAAGGCCTGTGAGGAGGTGCAGGAGCTGGCGGAGGAGATGATTGCTGAAGCTGTGGTAGTAGCTGCTGTAGCATCACGGTCAGTTGAGACAGCTCGTGGCCTTGTTGCGCTATCTGTTGAGAGTGCTGGGCGACCACCGTAGTGAGGTCAGCGACATCTGGCAGAGGTACTTCAGCGGGATCCATGGCCGGATCTACTGTCACGATGCCGGCTGGCAGGAGGTGGATCCTCTGTGCCAGAGAGGGATTGGCGTGGACCGTGCTAGTGGACCGGTTCTAAGTCACTACTGGTTTTCACCAGAGCCCGCCGCAAAGCGGGATGGTCTTGCTGCGGTGGTAGTGACCAGGTCGTATCCACTAGCAACGGCTCAACCTCTCTGGCTGCTGAAGATAGGCGCGGTACAAGGGAGTAGACAGAAGCAAGGTCGGACGTAGCAGAAGGTCGGGGCAGGCAGCAAGGATCGTAGTCAGGGGCAACGGCAGGAGGTCTGGAACACAGGCTAGGAACACACAAGGAACGCTTTCACTGGCACAATGGCAACAAGATCCGGCGAGGGAGTGCAGGGGAAGTGAGGTATAAATAGGGAGTGCACAGGTGAACACACTGATTAGAACCACTGCGCCAATCAGCGGCGCAGTGGCCCTTTAAATCGCAGAGACCCGGCGCGCGCGCACCCTAGAGAGCGGGGCCGCGCGCGCCGGGACAGGACCGACGGAGAGCGAGTCAGGTACGGGAGCCGGGGTGCGCATCGCGAGCGGGCGCCACCCGCATCGCGAATCGCATCCCGGCTGGAGGCGGTATCGCAGCGCACCCGGTCAGTGGATCTGACCGGGGCGCTGCAGAAACGAGAGTGTAGCGAGCGCTCCGGGGAGGAGCGGGGACCCGTGGGCGCTCGGCGTAACACCAGGTCCTGGGTGACTATTTACGGCATTTTGTTTCCTCCCGCCAGGATGACTGGGCAGATCTTCTACCATGGGCCGAATTCTCATACAACTTCAGAGTCTCCGAATCTTCTGCTAAGTCCCCATTTTTCGTGGTGTACGGCCGTCACCCTCTTCCCCCCCCTCCCTACTCCCTTGCCCTCTGGTTTGCCCGCTGTGGATGAAGTGACTCGTGATCTTTCCACCATATGGAAAGAGACCCAAAATTCTCTTTTACAGGCTTCATCCCGCATGAAAAGGTTTGCCGATAAGAAAAGAAGAACTCCCCCCATTTTTGCTCCCGGAGACAAGGTATGGCTCTCCGCTAAATATGTCCGCTTTCGTGTCCCCAGTTACAAACTGGGACCACGCTATCTTGGTCCTTTCAAAGTCTTGTGCCAGATTAACCCTGTCTCTTACAAACTCCTTCTTCCTCCTTCTCTTCGTATTCCCAATGCCTTCCATGTCTCTCTCCTTAAACCCCTCATCATTAACCGCTTCTCTCCCAAACTTGTTTCTCCCACTCCTGTTTCCGGTTCTTCTGACGTCTTCTCCGTGAAGGAGATTCTGGCCTTCAAGACGGTCAGAGGGAAAAAAAATTTCTTGGTGGATTGGGAAGGCTGTGGTCCAGAAGAGAGATCCTGGGAACCTGAGGACAACATCCTAGACAAAAGTCTTATCCTCAGGTTCTCAGGCTCCAAGAAGAGGGGGAGACCCAAGGGGGGGGGGTACTGTTACGCCGAGCGCTCCGGGTCCCCGCTCCTCCCCGGAGCGCTCGCAACATCCTCGCATTTGCAGCGCCCCGGTCAGACCTGCTGACCGGGTGCGCTGCAATACTTCTCTCAGCCGGGATGCGATTCGCGATGCGGGAGGCGCCCGCTCGCGATGCGCATCCCGGCTCCCATACCTGACTCGCTCTCCGTCGGTTTTGTCCCGGCGCGCGCGGCCCCGCTCCTTACGGCGCGCGCGCGCGCGGGTCTCTGCAATTTAAAGGGCCACTGCGCCACTGATTGGCGCAGCTGGCTTAATTAGTGTGTTCACCTGTGCACTCCCTATTTATACCTCACTTCCCCTGCACTCCCTCGCCGGATCTTGTTGCCATTGTGCCAGTGAAAGCGTTTCCTTGTGTGTTCCTAGCCTGTGTTCCAGACCTCCTGCCGTTACCCCTGACTACGATCCTTGCTGCCTGCCCTGACCTTCTGCTACGTCCGACCTTGCTCTTGTCTACTCCCTTGTACCGCGCCTATCTTCAGCAGTCAGAGAGGTTGAGCCGTTGCTGGTGGATACGACCTGTTTGCTACCGCCGCTGCAAGACCATCCCGCTTTGCGGCGGGCTCTGGTGAATACCAGTAGCAACTTAGAACCGGTCCACCAGCACGGTCCACGCCAATCCCTCTCTGGCACAGAGGATCCACCTCCAGCCAGCCGAATCGTGACAATATAGAGACAGTATACTGTACAGAAGATAAAACAAGTCTGTGTATAATATAGAGACAGTCCACTGTACAGCAGATAAAACAAGTCTGTGTATAATATAGAGACAGTCTACTGTACAGCAGATAAAACAAGTCTGTGTATAATACAGAGACAATCCACTGTACAGCAGATAAAACCAGTCAGTGTATAATATAGAGACAGTATTTTGTACAGAAGATAAAACAAGTCTTTGTATAATATAGAGACAGTCCACTGTACAGCAGATAAAACCAGTCAGTGTATAATACAGAGACAGTCCACTGTACAGCAGATAAAACCAGTCAGTGTATAATACAGAGACAGTCTACTGTACAGAAGATAAAACCAGTCTGTGTATAATATAGAGACAGTCCACTGTACAGCAGATAAAACAAGTCTGTGTATAATATAGAGACAGTCTACTGTACAGCAGATAAAACAAGTCTGTGTATAATATAGAGACAGTCTACTGTACAGCAGATAAAACAAGTCTGTGTATAATATAGAGACAGTCTACTGTACAGCAGATAAAACAAGTCTGTGTATAATATAGAGACAGTCCACTGTACAGCAGATAAAACAAGTCTGTGTATAATATAGAGACAGTCCACTGTACAGCAGATAAAACAAGTCTGTGTATAATATAGAGACAGTCTACTGTACAGCAGATAAAACAAGTCTGTGTATAATATAGAGACAGTATACTGTACAGCAGATAAAACCAGTGTCACGATTCGGCTGGCTGGAGGTGGATTCTCTGTGCCAGAGAGGGATTGGCGTGGACCGTGTTGGTGGACCGGTTCTAAGTTGCTACTGGTATTCACCAGAGCCCGCCGCAAAGCGGGATGGTCTTGCAGCGGCGGTAGCAACCAGGTCGTATCCACCAGGAACGGCTCAACCTCTCTGACTGCTGAAGATAGGCGCAGTACAAGGGAGTAGACAAGAGCAAGGTCGGACGTAGAAGAAGGTCAGGGCAGGCAGCAAGGATCGTAGTCAGGGGCAACGGCAGGAGGTCTGGAACACAGGCTAGGAACACACATGAAACGCTTTCACTGGCACAATGGCAACAAGATCCGGCAAGGGAGTGCAGGGGAAGTGATGTATAAATAGGGAGTGCACAGGTGAACACACTAATTAAGCCTGCTGCGCCAATCAGTGGCGCAGTGGCCCTTTAAATTGCAGAGACCCGGCGCGCGTGCGCCCTAAGGAGCGGGGCCGCGCGCGCCGGGACAAGACCGACGGGGAGCGAGTCAGGTACGGGAGCCGGGATGCGCATCGCGAGCGGGCGCCTCCCGCATCGCGAATCGCATCCCGGCTGAGAGAGACATTGCAGCGCACCCGGTCAGCAGGTCTGACCGGGGCGCTGCAAATGCGAGGAAGTTGCGAGCGCTCCGGGGAGGAGCGGGGACCCGGAGCGCTCGGCGTAACAGTACCCCCCCCCCCCCTTGGGTCTCCCCCTCTTCTTGGAGCCTGAGAACCTGAGAATAAGACTTTTGTCTAGGATGTTGTCCTCAGGTTCCCAGGATCTCTCTTCTGGACCACAGCCTTCCCAATCCACCAAAAAAAAATTTTTTTCCTCTGACCGTCTTGGAGGCCAGAATCTCCTTCACGGAGAAGACGTCAGAAGAACCGGATACAGGAGTGTGAGAAACAAGTTTGGGAGAGAAGCGGTTAATGATGAGTGGTTTAAGGAGAGAGACATGGAAGGCATTGGGAATACGAAGAGAAGGAGGAAGGAGGAGTTTGTAAGAGACAGGGTTGATCTGGCACAAGACTTTGAAAGGACCAAGATAGCGTGGTCCAAGTTTGTAACTGGGGACACGAAAGCGGACATATTTAGCAGAGAGCCATACCTTGTCTCCGGGAGCAAAAATGGGGGGAGTTCTTCTTTTGGTATCGGCAAATCTTTTCATCCGGGATGAAGCCTGTAAAAGAGAATTTTGGGTCTCTTTCCATATGGTGGAGAGATCACGAGTCACTTCATCCACAGCGGGCAAACCAGAGGGCAAGGGAGTAGGGAGGGGGGGGAAGAGGGTGACGGCCGTACACCACGAAAAATGGGGACTTAGCAGAAGATTCGGAGACTCTGAAGTTGTATGAGAATTCGGCCCATGGTAGAAGATCTGCCCAGTCATCCTGGCGGGAGGAAACAAAATGCCGTAAATAGTCACCCAGGACCTGATTAATTCTTTCTGCTTGCCCATTGGATTGGGGATAATAAGAAGAAGAGAAGTTTAATTTAATCTTGAGCTGTTTACAGAGGGCCCTCCAGAATTTAGACACGAATTGGACGCCTCTATCCGAGACGATATGCGTGGGCAATCCATGAAGGCGAAAAATGTGTACAAAAAATTGCTTTGCCAACTGAGGCGCTGAAGGAAGACCAGGAAGAGGAATAAAATGTGCCATCTTGAAAAATCGATCAACGACCACCCAAACAACTGTGTTGCCACGGGATGAGGGCAAGTCTGTAATAAAGTCCATACCAATCTGTGACCAAGGCTGTTCGGGAACGGGCAGAGGATGAAGGAGGCCAGCAGGCTTCTGGCGAGGAGTCTTATCCCGGGCACAGACAGTACAGGCCCGCACAAAATCAACAACATCCGTCTCCAGAGTCGGCCACCAATAAAAACGAGAGATGAGTTGCAAGGATTTTTTGATGCCCGCATGGCCTGCGAGATGGGAGGAGTGTCCCCATTTGAGAATCCCGAGACGCTGGCGTGGAGAAACGAAGGTCTTCCCTGGAGGAGTTTGCCTGATGGAGGCTGGAGAAGTGGAGATCAGACAGTCCGGAGGAATGATGTGTTGCGGAGAGAGCTCTACTTCCGAGGCATCCGAGGAACGAGAGAGGGCATCGGCCCTAATGTTCTTGTCAGCAGGGCGAAAATGAATTTCAAAGTTAAAACGGGCAAAGAACAACGACCACCTGGCATGGCGAGGGTTCAGTCGTTGGGCAGACTGGAGATAGGAGAGATTCTTGTGATCAGTGTATATGATAACTGGAAATTTTGATTCCTCCAGCAGATGCCTCCATTACTCAAGCGCCAATTTAATGGCCAGTAGTTCTCGATCCCCGATGGAGTAATTTCTCTCCGCTGTAGAGAAGGTCCTAGAAAAAAAATCACAAGTAACAGCATGCCCGGAAGAATTTTTTTGTAGAAGGACAGCTCCAGCTCCCACTGAGGAGGCATCTACCTCCAATAGGAAGGGTTTAGATGGGTCAGGTCTGGAGAGCACGGGAGCAGAAGAAAAGGCAGACTTGAGCCGTTTAAATGCGTCTTCCGCTTGGGGAGACCAGGACTTGGGATTGGCATTTTTTTTGGTTAAAGCCACGATAGGAGCCACAATAGTGGAAAAGTGTGTAATAAATTGTCTGTAATAATTGGCAAACCCCAAAAAAACTTTGGATAGCACGGAGTCCGGAGGGGCGTGGCCAATCTAAGACGGCAGAGAGTTTATCTGGGTCCATTTGTAGTCCCTGGCCAGAGACCAAGTATCCTAGGAAAGGAAGAGATTGACATTCAAAGAGACATTTCTCCATCTTGGCATAAAGTTGATTATCCCGAAGTCTCTGAAGAACCATGCGGACATGCTGGCGGTTTTCTTCTAAGTTGGCAGAAAAAATCTGAATATCGTCCAGATAAACCACAACACAGGAATATAAGAGATCACGAAAAATTTCATTAACAAAGTCTTGGAAGACGGCAGGGGCGTTGCACAGGCCAAAGGGCATGAGTGTTAAATGCAGTCTTCCATTCGTCCCCCTCCCTGATGCGGATGAGATTATAAGCCCCCCTTAAGTCCAGTTTGGTAAAGATGTGGGCACCTTGTAGGCGATCAAAGAGTTCCGAGATAAGAGGTAACGGGTAGTGGTTTTTTAAGTCCGCGGTAGTCAATGCAAGGGCGTAGGGAGCCATCTTTTTTGGACACAAAAAAAAATCCAGCTCCGGCAGGAGAGGAGGATTTGCGGATAAAGCCCTTTTTTAAATATTCCTGGATGTACTCTGACATGGCAAGAGTCTCTGGAGCAGACAGAGGATAGATTCTGCCCCGGGGTGGAGTAGTACCCGGGAGGAGGTCAATAGGACAGTCATAAGGCCTGTGAGGGGGTAAAGTCTCAGCTTGCTTCTTGCAAAAGACGTCAGCATAGTCCATATAAGCCTTAGGAAGACCGGATACAGGGGGAACCACAGGGTCACGGCAGGGAGTACTGGGAACCGGTTTAAGACAGTCCTTGAGACAAGAAGTACCCCAGTTCTTGATTTCTCCTGTGGACCAATCAAGGGTTGGGGAATGGCGTTGAAGCCACGGTAATCCAAGAAGAATTTCAGAAGTGCAGTTGGAGAGGACCAAAAATTAAATTTTTTCGTGATTAGGTCCGATGCACATTAGGAGAGGTTCCGTGCGGTAACGCACGGTACAGTCCAATCTTTCATTGTTAACACAATTGATGTAGAGGGGTCTGGCGAGACTGGTCACCGGGATGTTGAACCTGTTGATGAGCGAGGCCAAAATAAAATTTCCTGCAGATCCGGAATCCAGGAAGGCCATAGCAGAGAAGGAGAAGGTAGAGGAAGATATCCACAGGCACAGTAAGGCGTGGAGAAGCAGAGTTGACATCAAAAACTGTCTCACCTTTGTGCGGAATCAGTGGACGTCTTTCCAGGCGGGGAGGACGGATAGGACAATCCTTCAAGAAGTGTTCGGTACTGGCACAGTACAGGCACAGATTCTCCATGCGGCGTTGTGTCCTCTCTTGAGGTGTCAAGCGAGACCGGTCAACTTGCATAGCCTCCACGGCGGGAGGCGCAGGAACGGATTGCAGAGGACCAGAGGAGAGAGGAGTCGGGGAGAGAAACCGCCTCGTGCGAACAAAGTCCATATCCTGGCGGAGCTCCTGACGCCTTTCGGAAAAACGCATGTCAATGCGGGTGGCCAGATGAATAAGTTCATGCAGGTTAGCAGGAATTTCTCGTGCGGCCAGCACATCTTTAATGTTGCTGGATAGGCCTTTTTTAAAGGTCGCGCAGAGGGCCTCATTATTCCAGGATAATTCGGAGGCAAGAGTACGGAATTGGATGGCGTACTCGCCAACAGAAGAATTACCCTGGACCAGGTTCAGCAGGGCAGTCTCAGCAGAAGAGGCTCGGGCAGGTTCCTCAAAGACACTTCGAATCTCCGTGAAGAAGGAGTGTACAGAGGCAGTGACGGGGTCATTGCGGTCCTAGAGCGGTGTGGCCCATGACAGAGCTTTCCCAGACAGAAGGCTGACTACGAAAGCCACCTTAGACCTTTCAGTAGGAAACTGGTCCGACATCATCTCCAAGTGCAGGGAACATTGTGAAAGAAAGCCACGGCAAAACTTAGAGTCCCCATCAAATTTATCCGGCAAGGATAATCGTAGGCCGGAAGCGGCCACTTGCTGCGGAGGAGGTGCAGGAGCTGGCGAAGGAGATTGTTGCTGGAGTTGTGGTAATAGCTGCTGTAGCATCACGGCCAGTTGAGACAGCTGGTGGCCTTGTTGCGCTATCTGTTGCGACTGCTGGGCGACCACCGTGGTGAGGTCGGCGACAACTGGCAGTGGGACTTCAGCGGGATCCATGGCCGGATCTACTGTCACGATTCGGCTGGCTGGAGGTGGATCCTCTGTGCCAGAGAGGGATTGGTGTGGACCGTGCTGGTGGACCGGTTCTAAGTTGCTACTGGTATTCACCAGAGCCCGCCGCAAAGCGGGATGGTCTTGCAGCGGTGGTAGCAACCAGGTCGTATCCACCAGCAACGGCTCAACCTCTCTGACTGCTGAAGATAGGCGCGGTACAAGGGAGTAGACAAGAGCAAGGTCGGACGTAGCAGAAGGTCAGGGCAGGCAGCAAGGATCGTAGTCAGGGGCAACGGCAGGAGGTCTGGAACACAGGCTAGGAACACACAAGGAAACGCTTTCACTGGCACAATGGCAACAAGATCCGGCAAGGGAGTGCAGGGGAAGTGATGTATAAATAGGGAGTGCACAGGTGAACACACTAATTAAGCCTGCTGCGCCAATCAGTGGCGCAGTGGCCCTTTAAATTGCAAGGAGCGGGGCCGCGCGCGCCGGGACAAGACCGACGGGGAGCGAGTCAGGTACGGGAGCCGGGATGCGCATCGCGAGCGGGCGCCTCCCGCATCGCGAATCGCATCCCGGCTGAGAGAGACATTGCAGCGCACCCGGTCAGCAGGTCTCACCGGGGCGCTGCAAATGCGAGGAAGTTGCGAACGCTCCGGGGAGGAGCGGGGACCCAGAGCGCTCGGCGTAACAACCAGTCTGTGTATAATATAGAGACAGTATACTGTACAGCAGATAAAACAAGTCTGTGTATAATATAGAGACAGTATACTGTACAGCAGATAAAACAAGTCTGTGTATAATAGAGAGACAGTATACTGTACAGCAGATAAAACAAGTCTGTGTATAATATAGAGACAGTCCACTGTACAGCAGATAAAACAAGTCTGTGTATAATATAGAGACAGTCCACTGTACAGCAGATAAAACAATTCTCTGCATAATACAGAGGAGAATAAAGGAAACAGGATGGCGGTGCATTGAGAAGAGCTGGAGTGTAATATAGGAGATAAATCATGCGGCTGAGTTCTTCTATAAGTCGTCTGTACAGGTCGGAGCCACCCTGGGACATGAAGATGGAGAACACGTCTCATGAAGCCCCCGGGCCCTGGTAATATAATGCACATATGTTATTTCTTCACTCAACACCAGAAGGACAGGTTGTGGAGACACCTCTGGGACCCATCAGGGACTGCACACACATCGCCCTGTAATTCCTTAATCGTCATATAATAGCCCGGCTCCCCAGGAGTCCCCAATGAGGTAACAAGATATAAAGCTGAGTAGTAAAAACATTAGAACAGTCCAGGAGAGCGCTGCTCCGGAGAAGATGGCGGCAGCAATGACCTGATAACGGCAGGATAATAATATTAATGAATTATTACAATGTTCCCCATACTGTGTCCTACTATAAATAATACCACTATATATCTGTGCCAAGTTTATATCCAGTGAGTCTAAAAATCCATTGGATAGGTTCTCGCTACCAGCACAAACTATATATACATACCTTCTCAGACTAGTCCTCCAGTCTGTGGTAATAGCAGCGTGTACTTACGTATATGTCCTTTACATACCTATATGTGTTAGTCCGTACAGAGCTCCGGAAGTTCTCTTTTGATGTCAGAGTTACAATGCAGGTGCCATAACCACTGTCCCTTCTTCCCAGAAGCAAAATATCTGCTGTGCCTCCTACGGGTTTCCACACTGCATACAGCTACCTTCATCAGGGATAATCCACCAAGATCTTTCAGCTCACACACCACATTTTCCAGGTGGATTTTCCTTAAAGGGGTACTCCGCTCCTAGACATCTTATTCCCTATCCAAAGGAATGGGGATATGATGTCTGACCTCAGTGGGTCCGGCCACTGGGACTCCCAGCGATCTGCGGCCCGGCACCCCAGTAATCCGCAGCATTGAGCAGACTCTGTGTCCTATAGACATTAATGGGGGGGCTGACAACCATGGCTGGCCGAAACCTAGCATGTCGGCGTTCTCTACATAAATGTTCAGAATGCCAAGGTGCCAGGCCGGAGATCACAGGGGGTCCCAAGGATAGGGGATAAGATGTCTAAGGTCTGAGTACAACTTTAAAGTCAGTATTTATTCGGGTAGAAAACAGACATGGTGCACATCTACAATCTTGTATAATGATCTAATTGCTTCTCAGCATAATATCAAAAACTAACAGGTAGTTAGTATACATTTTTGATCAAAAAGTACAAGCCCACTCGCCACGTCAAGGCCACCTATTCAGAGTGGGTCCCTAACATCCCTAGCATAAAATGGCGCAGCACTGGGCGGCGACCACCACCGCCGCGACACCAGTGCCCACGGGGGGGGAACGACCCACTGGCAGAGCGGCCCCAATGCCACTCAAACCAGTCTATGGGCCGCACCCCCCCTCCCCGCAGACACAGCGCCACGGCAGCAACGGACGCCGCCCCGCACCACACCAGTGTGAACAAGGTGTAATAGCTCACTTACCATGCTCTACCAGTCTCCACCTTGATGCCTTAGAAGATGACTGGGAATGCGGGAAGCCAGATATCTTTCCAGAAGAAAAATATTCCCTTCTGTAAACAGCTGTTTCGGGGTTATTGCCCCTCGTCAGTACAGAGCAGGCTGCTCTCTGTTGAGAGGCTTATTGTTGTGGGACAAAAGGGTAATGTTACTCCTTTAAGGGGTATTCCGCTGCCCGAGTGTTCAGAACATTTAGTTCTGAATGCTGGGTGAAGGCTGTGGGAGTCATGATGTCATGACCACGCCCCCTCATGATGTCATGCCACACCCCCTCAATGCATGTACATGGGAGGGGGCGTGGCTACCGTCACGCCCCCTCCCATGTACTTGCATTGAGGGGGTGTGACATGATGTCACGAGGGGGCGTGGCTGTGACATATTGACTCCTGTTGCCCGCTCCAAGCGTTCAGAACAACATGTTCCAAACTCTGCGGCAGCGGAGTACCCCTTTAAGGGAAGCATCAAAAAGACATGTGGAGACCACTAGAGTGACTGTCCTCTGCTAATGACTTCACAAGATCACATCTAGAACTCCTGGGGCTCATTTAGAATGAGTGCAGCCTCAGCATATTTGGTTGGATATTTTCACACTTAAACTGGAGCTGGAGACATGGTGGATTATCCCTGATGAAGGCGGCCGTATGCCTTGTTGAAACCTGTAGGAAGCTACCGCAGACATCAAGGTTAATAGGCCTGTATTGTAACTCTATGTGACGTCACAAGAGAACTTCTAGAACTCTCTACGGAAGGCGCCAACATGACCCAGTGCTGCAGATATATACGCCGGTAGAAATCATAGTAGCCGTAAGGATAGACACAGTGGAACGTAGTTGTATCTGAGCGCGGACGGAGCATATTATTGGTCCGATTATATTCTGCTTCGAGGCTCAGAACAATATGGGGGGGGGGTTCAGGATATACCAACAAAAACACAACCTCAGGATATCATCTTCTCCAGTAGGCAACATTGTGTCCATGGACAAAACAAATCTCCATTCCTCGACTGTCGACGTCAGATGGGCAGCAATGTTCCTCTCAAGGATTAAGTGACTATAGAAACATATTAAGTTTTGTTATTCTAGACGAGTTTATTATTCCAAAATAATATCGTTCTCTAAATTGGAAAACCTAGGAAACGGACGTCGCGGAGTCGCCATTAGGTGATATATGGGGGTAATTGGATTTGTCTCCTTATGAGGACGCACTCGGAGGAGCCGCCATCATCTGTATTTACAACTTGTGCATCTCGAGGAATTGTCAGAAGGCGCCCGTACAGCGGGGATGAAAATATAAATAAAAGATCGCATTTCTCCGCTCCGGCTGCGGATTTGCATATTTCTCCTCTCTATCCTTCTGTTTGATGACTCTGTCGGTGCACAGCACACTCTGTAACGCAAATAACCATGAAGTTCAGCCCCTCGATGTAATGGATCTGAGGACCCAATGTGCTCGTAGACAGGAGCGCGCGGTATCGGCCCCCACCCGATCCTTTTACATAATGCAGGTGTAGACGAGTGCTAACATAATAATATCCAGTAGAATGAGGTGTCGCGGAGATTTATGGAAACATTCCCGGTAGTTTAGTGTCACTATTAAAGGAGTACTCCGGAATGTATTAAAGGGTAATACCGTGCTGACAACTTATCCCCTATCTAAAGGATAGGGGATAATTTGCCTGATCGCGTGGGGTCCCGCCACTGGGGACCCCCACGATCTAGCACGCAGCACCCCGCTGTCATCAGGCCCCGGAGCGAACATCCGCTCCGGGTCTGATGACGGGGGCCGGTGATCGTGACATCACAGCTCCGCCCCCGTGTGACGTCATGCTCCGCCCCTCAATGCAAGTCTATGGCAGGGGGCGAGACAGCTGTCTCGCCCCCTGCCAGAGACTTACATTGAGGGGCGGAGCATGATGTCACATGGGGCGGAGCCGCGATGTCACAATACTCCGGCCCCGTGATCGGCAGTCATCAGACCCGGAGCGATGTTCGCTCCGGGGCCTGATGAGAGCGGGGTGCTGTGTGCCAGATCGCGGGGGTCCCCAGCGACGGGACCCCGCGCGATCAGGCAACTTATCCCTTATCCTTTAGATAGGGGAAAAGTTGTCAGCACGGTAGTACCCCTTTAACTTATCCCCTATCCTCAGATCGTGGGGGGTCCGACCACTTAGACCCCCTGAGACCTCCCGCACGGCAATCTCTCTGCATGAAAGGAGACATTTCGACCACAGCATGAAGCTGCAGCCGACACCCCCCTCCATGCAGCTCTATGGCAGAGCAGCGCTCTCCCATATAGCTGCGTGGAGGGGCATGTTGGCGGCAACTTAATGATGTAGTCAAAATGGCTCTGTGGGAGATCGCGGGGGTCCCAGCGGTCGAATAATTTCCATATAAGCGGCGATATGAAGGCTCATTTTTTGTGCCGTGATCTGTACTTTTTATTGATACCATATTTGCTTATATAAAACTTTTAATCAATTTTGTATTATTTTATTTTTTGAATAAAATGTTATAAAAAAAAGCAGCTATTTTGGACTTTTTTTTTACGTTCACGCCATTTACCGTACGATATCATTAACATTTTATTTTAATAGTTCAGATATTTACGCACGCGGCGATACCAAATATGTATATGAATTATTTTTTTAACACTTTTTGGGGGGGAAAAAGGGAAAATGGGACAATTTACGTTTTTATTGGGGGAGGGGGACCTCCGTCTGCCGTGCTGGATGATCGGATCCCCGCGGCAGCGCTGCAGGCGATCCGATCATCCATTTTAGTGACCAAGATGCTGCAGATGCCATGATCTGTAGTGATCACGGCATCTGAGGGGTTAATGGCGGACATCCTGGGGATCGTGGATATCGGCCATTACCAGCGGGTCCTTGGCTGCGATTAGCAGCCGGGACCTGCCGCGCATGATCCGGGCATCACTCCGATGCTCGCAGTTATGCTTAGGACGTAAATGTACGTCCTGGTGCGTTAAGTACCAGCTCACCAGGACGTACATTTAGGTCCTGCGTCGTTAAGGGGTTAAAGGGGTACTCCACAGGAAAACTTTTTTTTTAAATCAACTGGTGCCAGAAAGATAAACAGATTTGTAATTTACTTCTATTAAAAAATCTTAATCCTTCCAGTACTTATTAGCTGCTGAATACTACAAAGGAAATTATTTTCTTTTTGGAACACAGAACTCTCTGCTGACATCACGAGCACAGTGCTCTCTGCTGACATCTCTGTCCATTTTAAGAACTGTCCAGAGTAGGAGAAAATCCCCATAGCAAACATATGCTGCTCTGGTCAGTTCCTAAAATGGATAGAGGTGTCAGTAGAGAGCACTGTGGTTGTGATGTCAGCAGAGAGCACTGTGTTCCATAAAGAAAATTATTTCCTCTGTAGTATTCAGCAGCTAATAAGTACTGGAAGGATTAAGATTTTTTAATAGACGCAAATTACAAATCTGTTTATCTTTCTGGCACTAGTTGATTTAAAAAAAAAAAAAAAAAAAAAAAAAGGTTTCCACCGGAGTACTCCTTTAAAGTGTAGCTCCCACCAAGTACTATCTAATCTAATATGTCCCTACCTAGTAGTAATCTAGCCCTAACCCCCTACCTGGCTTCAAAAAATTGTTAATCGCTTTAATAGAGCAGATTTTGTGCTTCTAAATCTGCTCTATAAAGCAGGGCAGGAAGCAGCACTTCCCAACAGGCGCGACGTCACTGACGCCTTGCTGGGCGCTTACTTCCGCCCTCACATCATCTATGCATGAGTGTTATTTATCTAATAGGGTGCCTCCAGCTGTTTCCCAACTGCAACTCCCAGCATGCCACGATTGCTATTATCTGTCAGGCCATGCTGAGAATTGTAGTTGTGAAACAGCTGGAGGCACCCTATGTCTAGTGTCATAAGAATGCCTCCCGCGAGCGCTACCATCACCGCTAGCGGGGTCCCTGTGCCCACTAGCGGTGTCACAAGAATGCAGAGTGCGGCTCTGTTCCCCGTCCCTATCAGCTCTCAGGGTACGGGAATAGATTTAAAAGCCTCGGCGCAGCTAACGTAGTACTGCGCCGCAGGCGCAGCACTACGCAAATAGCGTAGGGCTAACGTAGGCAGCGCTAGGAGCCTGGCGTTAGCACTACGCTATTTGCGTAGTACTGCGCATGCGCAGTACTACGTTAGCTGCGCGCGAGGCTTTTAAATCTGTTCCCGTACCCTGAGAGCTGATAGGGACGGGGAACAGAGCCGCGCTCGGCATTCTTGTGACACCGCTAGTGGGCACAGGGACCCCGCTAGCGGTGATGGTAGCGATCGTGCTCATGGGCACAGGGACAGGGTAACGGGGGCAGGCAGGGCCGTGCGTGAGGCCAGTGGAGCTGGCCAATGCGGGCAGCCCCAGCTATCAGCGTGCTCACTCTCGCCTGTTTGATTGACAGGCGGGAGCGAGCACCGCAGTGCCTGAATTTCGACTCATTGCCAGGCTTAAATGAGTCGAAATTCAGTAGTGACGTCACTGCCGAATGCATTCGGCCACTAGGAGGGCGACCCCTAGTGGCCGAATTTAAAAGTGATTTTAGACTTGCTTAAAATCACTTTTTTTTTTTTATTAAAGTATATTAGAGATATGTTGTAGTACTTAAGTACTACAACATATCAATTTTTTTACTTCATGACAGTGCCCATTTAAGGGATTCATTATAAGATCACTGGTTGTTCAAGGGTTAATCAAAATGTTTCTAGGGGGTCAATGGTTTAAAAAGGGGATTAGGGAGTCAGTGTTCATGGCAATGTCCTGGGTGGTCTAGGATGATAAATGGGTTAGTGGTGCCACCATTGGGAGTCGATGGTGGAGGAAGCATAATGGGTGTATCCTGTGTAATCCCAGGAGGGAAAGGGGTTAATAGTAACATCCTGTGCGGTCAAGGATCTGTAGAGTGATGAATCGGTTAAGGTATCATATCTAGTTCTCAAAGGTTTAATTGTAGTGTCAATATTATTGGTTAAAGTAGGGAACAGGTTAAAGGGGTACTCCGCCCCTATACATCTTATCCCCTATGCAAAGCGGCGAGACCCCCAGACATCCGTCTCTCGGAGTGAACTTTGCTCCGTGCCGGATGTCTGGCGGTGTGGGGCAGAGGCTCTTGATGTCACGGCCACGCCCCCTCAATGCAAGTCAATGGGAGGGGGTGTGACGTCCGTCACACCCCCTCCCATAGGCTTGCATTGAGGGGGCCTGGCCGTGATGTCACGAGTAGGAGTGACCGCGACATCATGAGTCTCTGGTGCTGCACCCGACGCTCTAAAGAATCGCTGGGTGCAGCAGGGAGATCGTGGTGGTCCCCAGAGGCGGGACTCCCACGATCAGACATCTTATCCCCTATCTTTTGAATAGGGGATAAGATGTCTAGGAGCAGAGTGCCACTTTAAGTGTAGTATCCCTCGTGATCTGGGGTGGTAAAAGAGTAATATTATCCCTGATGGTCTAGGTGGTTAGGGTCAATGGTCTCAAACTCAGTCCCTCCCATAGACATGAAAGGAGGGGGCGTGGTGTGATGTCACGAGGGGGCTTGGTGTGATGTCACGAGGGGGCATGGTGTGATGTCACGAGGGGGTATTGTGTAATGTCACGAGGGGACGTGGTGTGATGTCACGAGGGGGCGTGGTGTGATGTCACGAGGAAGTATTGTGTAATGTCACGAGGGGACGTGGTGTGATGTCACGAGGGGACATGGTGTGATGTCACAAGGGGGCGTTGTGTGATGTCATGAGGGGGCGTGGTGTGATGTCACGAGGGGGCGTGGTGTGATGTCACGAGGGGACGTGGTGTGATGTCACGAGGGGGTATTGTGTAATGTCACGAGAGGACGTGGTGTGATGTCACGAGGGGGCGTGGTGTGATGTCACGAGGGGGCGTTGTGTGATGTCATGAGGGGGCGTGGTGTGATGTCACGAGGGGGCGTGGTGTGATGTCATGAGGGGGCGTGGTGTGATGTCACGAGGGGGGCGTGGTGTGATGTCACGAGGGGGCATTGTGTAATGTCACGAGGGGACGTGGTGTGATGTCACGAGGGGGCATGGTGTGATGTCACGAGGGGGCGTGGTGTGATGTCACGAGGGGTCGTGGTGTGATGTCACGAGGGGGCATTGTGTAATGTCACGAGGGGGCGTGGTGTGATGTCACGAGGGGGCGTGGTGTGATGTCACGAGGGGGCGTGGTGTGATGTCACGAGGGGACGTGGTGTGATGTCATGAGGGGGCGTGGTGTGATGTCATGAGGGGGCGTGGTGTGATGTCACGAGGGGGTGTGGTGTGACGTCTTGACCACCACCGCCCCTACCAAGTGTTTTGAACATTACATTACAGAGATCGCGGAGGATCCCAGAGGCAAGACCACCCCCCCCCCCCCCCGGCGATCAGACATCTTATCCTCTATCTTTTGGATGGGGGATATGATGTCTAGGGGCGGAGTACCCCTTCAATAATCTCTTTCTATAATATTTTGTCGGCCGCTGTTCTTCATGATTCGTTCTTTCTCATCGCGTGAATAATTTATGGGAGATATTATTAAGGCTAAAACAAAATTGTACTTTATAAAGTCAGGACATTTTCCTCACGGATGAGCGAGCACATTTTGGAGGACACGTCCCTGAAATCATATTAGTGCTTGAGAAGAAAATTGTGCTGGTTCTTCTGATACACAATGTCCTCAGGAACGCCGCCACCGCCGAGCAGTTGTGTAAACGCTTTAGCGTGCGGCACCTCAGTGTATTTAGGATGAGTATTAATTATTTAGGATGAGAAGGTGCAGGATATGAATAAAATGGCAGTAGCACACTTGGCACACTTTTTTGATCAAAACGTGTCCCCCATCCACCACGTGGAGGTGGCCTCATATAGGATGGGACCCTAACATTCACTCACCTCAGGCTGGGCGACATGCTGGATCAACCAACAACCTAAAACCACCTCCTGTGAAATAGGGGAGGGGATATACGGCTACAGAGGGAGCCACTCCCCCCACATTGCACAGCAAAAACATGTGAGTGAATGTTAGGGTCCCATCCTATATGAGGCAACCACCACGTGGTGGATGGGGGGACACGTTTTGATCAAAAAGTGCGCTAAGAGCCTCCATTTTGTTGACCAAGTGTGCTGCTGCCATCTTCTTTTTTTACATGTCTTGTACTTGCCTCAGCAGCGTGCACCCGTGTATTGGGTTTAGGTGCTAGCTACATTTGTGTTTTATTTTGTTTTTTCAGGATATGAATAGTCTCCTAAGTAACTAAAGTCTATGAAAACATATAAACAAAGAGCATTATGGGTAATCAGGATGAAGCCTTAGAGAGCACATGGAGGAAAGTGATTACAGCTCTGGAGTATAATACAGGATATAACTCAGGATCAGTACAGGATAAGTAATGTAATGTATGTACACAGTGACCTCACCAGCAGAATAGTGAGACCAGCTCTGGAGAGAGGTTGTGTTCTGCTGAGCTCCTGTTACTTCCAGAGAAGCAGAGATTCCATCAGCACCTCAACAGGTGTGTGGCAGACACCTGGGTAGGTTCTCTTGCTATGGAGCCCCAGGAATCCAGGACTTCATCTTGCACTCCCCGTACTTGGCCGGCGGGGTGTGTGAAGGTCCATGCAATGGCCAGTAGTCAGGATGGGGTGAGGAGAACCACCAGGGCCCACAGCAATGTGGGGCCCCCTCCCCCGTCCTCTGCTGGGAGATGCAAAGCTTCCAGCAAAAACCCTGCAAGTAAAAGAAGCTCTTCCAGGCAGAGGAGTGGAGGAACCAGCAGAACCCCAGCAATGGGGGTTAAAGGGGAACAGAAAATCCCTGGCAACCTTTGGATCTAAAATCCAGGCGAAGATGGCTGAATATGAACAACTCGGCAAACAACTTCGAGGCCTTAGAGAAGATCTGAAATTTGCCATTCACCAAGCTGATCACGCACCTAATGCTAAGAGAACAGCGTTCAATACTAAGGTGAGATCTCTGAGGAAAGAGGAGGAGGAGATTGTGAGGAGGAGATCAGACATTGTGGAGGAGATCAGACATTGCGGAGGAGATCAGACATTGGGGAGGAGATCAGACATTGAGGAGGAGATCAGACATTGTGGAGGAGATCAGACATTGTGGAGGAGATCAGACATTGTGGAGGAGATCAGACATTGTGGAGGAGATCAGACATTGTGGAGGAGATCAGACATTGTGGAGGAGATCGGACATTGTGGAGGAGATCGGACATTGTGGAGGAGATCAGACATTGTGGAGGAGATCAGACATTGTGGAGGAGATCAGACATTGTGGAGGAGATCAGACATTGTGGAGGAGATCAGACATTGCGGAGGAGATCAGACATTGCGGAGGAGATCGGACATTGCGGAGGAGATCGGACATTGCGGAGGAGATCGGACATTGTGGAGGAGATCAGACATTGTGGAGGAGATCAGACATTGTGGAGGAGATCAGACATTGTGGAGGAGATCAGACATTGGGCAGGAGATCAGACATTGGGGAGGAGATCAGACATTGTGAAGGAGATCAGACATTGTGGAGGAGATCGGACATTGTGGAGGAGATCAGACATTGTGGAGGAGATCAGACATTGGGGAGGAGATCAGACATTGTGGAGGAGATCAGACATTGTGAAGGAGATCAGACATTGTGGAGGAGATCAGACATTGTGGAGGAGATCGGACATTGTGCAGGAGATCGGACATTGCGGAGGAGATCAGACATTGTGGAGGAGATCAGACTTTGTGGAGGAGATCAGACATTGTGGAGGAGATCAGACATTGTGAAGGAGATCAGACATTGTGGAGGAGATCAGACATTGCGGAGGAGATCAGACATTGTGGAGGAGATCAGACATTGTGGAGGAGATCAGACTTTGTGGAGGAGATCAGACATTGTGGAGGAGATCAGACATTGTGGAGGAGATCAGACATTGAGGAGGAGATCAGACATTGTGGAGGATATCAGACATTGTGGAGGAGATCAGACATTGCGGAGGAGATCGGACATTGCGGAGGAGATCAGAAATTGAGGAGGAGATCAGACATTGTGGAGGAGATCGGACATTGAGGAGGAGATCAGACATTGCGGAGGAGATCGGACATTGTGGAGGAGATCAGACATTGTGGAGGAGATCAGACATTGTGGAGGAGATTAGACATTGTGGAGGAGATCAGACATTGTGGAGGAGATCAGACATTGTGGAGGAGATCAGACATTGTAGAGGAGATCAGACATTGTGGAGGAGATCGGACATTGTGGAGGAGATCAGACATTGTGGAGGAGATCGGACATTGAGGAGGAGATCGGACATTGAGGAGGAGATCGGACATTGTGGAGGAGATCAGACATTGCGGAGGAGATCAGACATTGTGGAGGAGATCAGACATTGTGGAGGAGATCGGACATTGTGGAGGAGATCAGAAATTGAGGAGGAGATCAGACATTGTGGAGGAGATCGGACATTGCGGAGGAGATCAGACATTTGCGGAGGAGATCAGACATTGAGGAGGAGATCAGACATTGTGGAGGAGATCAGACATTGTGGAGGAGATCAGACATTGCGGAGGAGATCAGACATTGTGGAGGAGATCAGACATTGTGGAGGAGATCAGACATTGTGGAGGAGATTAGACATTGTGGAGGAGATCAGACATTGTGGAGGAGATCAGACATTGCGGAGGAGATCAGACATTGTGGAGGAGATCGGACATTGTGGAGGAGATCGGACATTGTGGAGGAGATCAGACATTGTGGAGGAGATCGGACATTGCGGAGGAGATCGGACATTGTGGAGGAGATCAAACATTGTGGAGGAGATCGGACATTGAGGAGGAGATCAGACATTGTGGAGGAGATCAGACATTGTGGAGGAGATCGGACATTGAGGAGGAGATCAGACATTGTGGAGGAGATCGGACATTGCGGAGGAGATCGGACATTGTGGAGGAGATCAGACATTGTGGAGGAGATCGGACATTGAGGAGGAGATCAGACATTGTGGAGGAGATCAGACATTGGGGAGGAGATCAGACATTGGGGAGGAGATCAGACATTGTGGAGGAGATCAGACATTGTGGAGGAGATCAGACATTGTGGAGGAGATCAGACATTGTGGAGGAGATCAGACATTGTGGAGGAGATCAGACATTGTGGAGGAGATCAGACATTGTGGAGGAGATCAGACATTGTGGAGGAGATCAGACATTGTGGAGGAGATCAGACATTGTGGAGGAGATCGGACATTGTGGAGGAGATCGGACATTGTGGAGGAGATCGGACATTGAGGAGGAGATCGGACATTGTGGAGGTGATCAGACATTGCGGAGGAGATCAGACATTGTGGAGGAGATCAGACATTGTGGAGGAGATCAGACATTGAGGAGGAGATCAGACATTGTGGAGGAGATCAGACATTGTGGAGGAGATCAGACATTGTGGAGGAGATCAGACATTGTGGAGGAGATCAGACATTGTAGAGGAGATCAGACATTGTGGAGGAGATCGGACATTGTGGAGGAGATCAGACATTGTGGAGGAGATCGGACATTGAGGAGGAGATCGGACATTGAGGAGGAGATCGGACATTGTGGAGGAGATCGGACATTGCGGAGGAGATCAGACATTGTGGAGGAGATCAGACATTGTGGAGGAGATCAGACATTGTGGAGGAGATCAGACATTGTGGAGGAGATCAGACATTGTGGAGGAGATCGGACATTGTACAGGAGATCGGACATTGCGGAGGAGATCGGACATTGTGGAGGAGATCAGACATTGTGCAGGAGATCGGACTTTGGGGAGGAGATCAGACATTGCGGAGCAGATCGGACATTGTGGAGGAGATCAGACATTGTGGAGGAGATCAGACATTGCGGAGCAGATCGGACATTGTGGAGGAGATCAGACATTGTGGAGGAGATCAGACATTGTGGAGGAGATCAGACATTGTGGAGGAGATCAGACATTGTGGAGGAGATCAGACATTGCGGAGGAGATCGGACATTGAGGAGAAGATCGGACATTGGGGAGGAGATCGGACATTGTGGAGGAGATCAGACATTGTGCAGGAGATCAGACATTGTGGAGGAGATCAGACATTGTGGAGGAGATCAGACATTGTGGAGGAGATGGGACATTGTGGAGGAGATCAGACATTGAGGAGGAGATCAGACATTGTGGAGGAGATCGGACATTGTGCAGGAGATCGGACATTGTGGAGGAGATCAGACATTGTGGAGGAGATCAGACATTGTGGAGGAGATCAGACATTGTGGAGGAGATCAGACATTGTGGAGGAGATCAGACATTGTGGAGGAGATCAGACATTGTAGAGGAGATCAGACATTGTGGAGGAGATCGGACATTTTGGAGGAGATCGGACATTGTGGAGGAGATCGGACATTGAGGAGGAGATCGGACATTGAGGAGGAGATCGGACATTGCGGAGGAGATCGGACATTGCGGAGGAGATCGGACATTGTGGAGGAGATCGGACATTGTGGAGGAGATCGGACATTGTGGAGGAGATCGGACATTGTGGAGGAGATCGGAAATTGAGGAGGAGATCAGACATTGTGGAGGAGATCGGACATTGCGGAGGAGATCGGACATTTGCGGAGGAGATCAGACATTGAGGAGGAGATCAGACATTGTGGAGGAGATCAGACATTGTGGAGGAGATCAGACATTGCGGAGGAGATCAGACATTGTGGAGGAGATCAGACATTGTGGAGTAGATCAGACATTGTGGAGGAGATTAGACATTGTGGAGGAGATCAGACATTGTGGAGGAGATCAGACATTGCGGAGGAGATCAGACATTGTGGAGGAGATCGGACATTGTGGAGGAGATCGGACATTGTGGAGGAGATCAGACATTGTGGAGGAGATCGGACATTGTGGAGGAGATCGGACATTGAGGAGGAGATCAGACATTGTGGAGGAGATCGGACATTGCGGAGGAGATCGGACATTGTGGAGGAGATCAGACATTGTGGAGGAGATCAGACATTGTGGAGGAGATCAGACATTGTGGAGGAGATCAGACATTGCGGAGGAGATCAGACATTGCGGAGGAGATCAGACATTGTGGAGGAGATCAGACATTGTGGAGGAGATCAGACATTGTGGAGGAGATCAGACATTGTGGAGGAGATCAGACATTGTGGAGGAGATCGGACATTGTGGAGGAGATCAGACATTGTGGAGGAGATCAGACATTGCGGAGGAGATCGGACATTGTGGAGGAGATCAGACATTGTGGAGGAGATCAGACATTGTGGAGGAGATCAGACATTGGGGAGGAGATCAGACATTGTGGAGGAGATCAGACATTGTGGAGGAGATCAGACATTGTGGAGGAGATCAGACATTGTGGAGGAGATCAGACATTGTGGAGGAGATCAGACATTGTGGAGGAGATCAGACATTGTGGAGGAGATCGGACATTGTGGAGGAGATCGGACATTGTGGAGGAGATCGGACATTGTGGAGGAGATCGGACATTGTGGAGGAGATCAGACATTGTGGAGGAGATCAGACATTGTGGAGGAGATCAGACATTGTGGAGGAGATCAGACATTGTGGAGGAGATCAGACATTGTGGAGGAGATCAGACATTGTAGAGGAGATCAGACATTGTGGAGGAGATCGGACATTGTGGAGGAGATCGGACATTGTGGAGGAGATCGGACATTGAGGAGGAGATCGGACATTGAGGAGGAGATCGGACATTGTGGAGGAGATCGGACATTGCGGAGGAGATCAGACATTGTGGAGGAGATCAGACATTGTGGAGGAGATCGGACATTGTGGAGGAGATCAGAAATTGAGGAGGAGATCAGACATTGTGGAGGAGATCGGACATTGCGGAGGAGATCGGACATTTGCGGAGGAGATCAGACATTGAGGAGGAGATCAGACATTGTGGAGGAGATCAGACATTGTGGAGGAGATCAGACATTGCGGAGGAGATCAGACATTGTGGAGAAGATCAGACATTGTGGAGGAGATCAGACATTGTGGAGGAGATTAGACATTGTGGAGGAGATCAGACATTGTGGAGGAGATCAGACATTGCGGAGGAGATCAGACATTGTGGAGGAGATCGGACATTGTGGAGGAGATCGGACATTGTGGAGGAGATCGGACATTGTGGAGGAGATGAGACATTGTGGAGGAGATCGGACATTGAGGAGGAGATCGGACATTGTGGAGGAGATCAGACATTGTGGAGGAGATCAGACATTGGGGAGGAGATCAGACATTGTGGAGGAGATCAGACATTGTGGAGGAGATCAGACATTGTGGAGGAGATCAGACATTGTGGAGGAGATCAGACATTGTGGAGGAGATCAGACATTGTGGAGGAGATCAGACATTGTGGAGGAGATCAGACATTGTGGAGGAGATCAGACATTGTGGAGGAGATCAGACATTGTGGAGGAGATCGGACATTGTGGAGGAGATCGGACATTGTGGAGGAGATCGGACATTGTGGAGGAGATCGGACATTGTGGAGGAGATCAGACATTGTGGAGGAGATCAGACATTGCGGAGGAAATCGGACATTGCGGAGGAGATCGGACATTGCGGAGGAGATCGGACATTGTGGAGGAGATCAGACATTGTGGAGGAGATCAGACATTGTGGAGGAGATCGGACATTGTGCAGGAGATCGGACATTGCGGAGGAGATCGGACATTGTGGAGGAGATCAGACATTGTGCAGGAGATCGGACATTGGGGAGGAGATCAGACATTGCGGAGCAGATCGGACATTGTGGAGGAGATCAGACATTGTGGAGGAGATCAGACATTGTGGAGGAGATCAGACATTGTGGAGGAGATCAGACATTGTGGAGGAGATCAGACATTGTGGAGGAGATGGGACATTGTGGAGGAGATCAGACATTGAGGAGGAGATCAGACATTGTGGAGGAGATCAGACATTGTGGAGGAGATCAGACATTGTGCAGGAGATCAGACATTGTGCAGGAGATCAGACATTGTGGAGGAGATCAGACATTGTGGAGGAGATCAGACATTGTGGAGGAGATGGGACATTGTGGAGGAGATCAGACATTGAGGAGGAGATCAGACATTGTGGAGGAGATCAGACATTGTGGAGGAGATCAGACATTGTGGAGGAGATCAGACATTGTGGAGGAGATGGGAAATTGTGGAGGAGATCAGACATTGTGGAGGAGATCGGACATTGTGGAGGAGATCGGACATTGTGGAGGAGATCAGACATTGTGGAGGAGATCGGACATTGTGGAGGAGATCGGACATTGTGGAGGAGATCAGACATTGTGGAGGAGATCAGACATTGTGGAGGAGATCAGACATTGCGGAGGAGATCAGACATTGTGGAGGAGATCAGACATTGTGGAGGAGATCAGACATTGTGGAGGAGATCAGACATTGTGGAGGAGATCAGACATTGTGGAGGAGATCGGACATTGTGGAAGAGATCAGACATTGTGGAGGAGATCAGACATTGTGGAGGAGATCAGACATTGTGGAGGAGATCAGACATTGTGGAGGAGATCAGACATTGTGGAGGAGATCAGACATTGTGGAGGAGATCAGACATTGTGGAGGAGATCAGACATTGTGGAGAAGATCGGACATTGTGGAGGAGATCAGACATTGTGGAGGAGATGGGACATTGTGGAGGAGATCGGACATTGTGGAGGAGATCAGACATTGTGGAGGAGATCAGACATTGTGGAGGAGATCGGACATTGTGGAGGAGATCAGACATTGTGGAGGAGATCGGACATTGCGGAGGAGATCAGACATTGTGGAGGAGATCAGACATTGTGGAGGAGATCGGACATTGCGGAGGAGATCAGACATTGTGGAGGAGATCAGACATTGAGGAGGAGATCGGACATTGTGGAGGAGATCGGACATTGTGGAGGAGATCAGACATTGTGGAGGAGATCAGACATTGTGGAGGAGATCAGACATTGCGGAGGAGATCGGACATTGAGGAGAAGATCGGACATTGGGGAGGAGATCAGACATTGTGGAGGAGATCAGACATTGTGCAGGAGATCAGACATTGTGCAGGAGATCAGACATTGTGGAGGAGATCAGACATTGTGGAGGAGATCAGACATTGTGGAGGAGATGGGACATTGTGGAGGAGATCAGACATTGAGGAGGAGATCAGACATTGTGGAGGAGATCAGACATTGTGGAGGAGATCAGACATTGTGGAGGAGATCAGACATTGTGGAGGAGATGGGACATTGTGGAGGAGATCAGACATTGTGGAGGAGATCGGACATTGTGGAGGAGATCGGACATTGTGGAGGAGATCAGACATTGTGGAGGAGATCGGACATTGTGGAGGAGATCGGACATTGTGGAGGAGATCAGACATTGTGGAGGAGATCAGACATTGTGGAGGAGATCAGACATTGCGGAGGAGATCAGACATTGTGGAGGAGATCAGACATTGTGGAGGAGATCAGACATTGTGGAGGAGATCAGACATTGTGGAGGAGATCAGACATTGTGGAGGAGATCAGACATTGTGGAGGAGATCGGACATTGTGGAAGAGATCAGACATTGTGGAGGAGATCAGACATTGTGGAGGAGATCAGACATTGTGGAGGAGATCAGACATTGTGGAGGAGATCAGACATTGTGGAGGAGATCAGACATTGTGGAGGAGATCAGACATTGTGGAGGAGATCAGACATTGTGGAGAAGATCGGACATTGTGGAGGAGATCAGACATTGTGGAGGAGATGGGACATTGTGGAGGAGATCGGACATTGTGGAGGAGATCAGACATTGTGGAGGAGATCAGACATTGTGGAGGAGATCGGACATTGTGGAGGAGATCAGACATTGTGGAGGAGATCGGACATTGCGGAGGAGATCAGACATTGTGGAGGAGATCAGACATTGTGGAGGAGATCGGACATTGCGGAGGAGATCAGACATTGTGGAGGAGATCAGACATTGAGGAGGAGTTCGGACATTGTGGAGGAGATCGGACATTGTGGAGGAGATCAGACATTGTGGAGGAGATCAGACATTGTGGAGGAGATCGGACATTGTGGAGGAGATCGGACATTGCGGAGGAGATCGGACATTGTGGAGGAGATCGGACATTGCGGAGGAGATCGGACATTGTGGAGGAGATCAGACATTGTGGAGGAGATCAGACATTGTGGAGGAGATCAGACATTGCGGAGGAGATCAGACATTGTGGAGGAGATCAGACATTGTGGAGGAGATCAGACATTGTGGAGGAGATCAGACATTGCGGAGGAGATCGGACATTGCGGAGGAGATCGGACATTGCGGAGGAGATCGGACATTGTGGAGGAGATCAGACATTGTGGAGGAGATCAGACATTGCGGAGGAGATCGGACATTGTGGAGGAGATCAGACATTGTGGAGGAGATCAGACATTGTGGAGGAGATCAGACATTGTGGAGGAGATCAGACATTGTGGAGGAGATCAGACATTGTGGAGGAGATCGGACATTGTGCAGGAGATCGGACATTGCGGAGGAGATCGGACATTGTGGAGGAGATCAGACATTGTGGAGGAGATCAGACATTGTGGAGGAGATCAGACATTGTGGAGGAGATCGGACATTGTGGAGGAGATCAGACATTGTGGAGGAGATCAGACATTGTGGAGGAGATCGGACATTGTGGAGGAGATCAGACATTGTGGAGGAGATCGGACATTGTGGAGGAGATCGGACATTGTGGAGGAGATCGGACATTGTGGAGGAGATCGGACATTGTGGAGGAGATCAGACATTGTGGAGGAGATCAGACATTGTGGAGGAGATCAGACATTGTAGAGGAGATCGGACATTGTGGAGGAGATCAGACATTGCGGAGGAGATCAGACATTGTGGAGGAGATCGGACATTGTGGAGGAGATGGGACATTGTGGAGGAGATCGGACATTGAGGAGGAGATCAGACATTGTGGAGGAGATCGGACATTGTGGAGGAGATCAGACATTGTGGAGGAGATCGGACATTGTGGAGGAGATCAGACATTGTGGAGGAGATCGGACATTGTGGAGGAGATCAGACATTGTGGAGGAGATCAGACATTGTGGAGGAGATCAGACATTGTGGAGGAGATCAGACATTGTGGAGGAGATCAGACATTGTGGAGGAGATCGGACATTGTGGAGGAGATCGGACATTGTCGAGGAGATCAGACATTGTGGAGGAGATCAGACATTGTGGAGGAGATCAGACATTGTGGAGGAGATCGGACATTGTGGAGGAGATCAGACATTGTGGAGGAGATCAGACATTGTGGAGGAGATCAGACATTGTGGAGGAGATCGGACATTGTGGAGGAGATCAGACATTGTGGAGAAGATCAGACATTGCGGAGGAGATCGGACATTGTGGAGGAGATCAGACATTGTGGAGGAGATCAGACATTGTGGAGGAGATCGGACATTGTGGAGGAGATCAGACATTGTGGAGGAGATCAGACATTGTGGAGGAGATCGGACATTGTGGAGGAGATCAGACATTGTGGAGGAGATCGGACATTGTGGAGGAGATCAGACATTGTGGAGGAGATCGGACATTGTAGAGGAGATCGGACATTGTGGAGGAGATCAGACATTGTGGAGGAGATCAGACATTGTGGAGGAGATCGGACATTGCTGGTTTCTTCAGTGAGAAGCTTATTAATGAAGAGAGGTTCTCCAGAGTTGGTGAAAAAGATGATTAGCGCAGTGAGGAGGAGGAGATGGAGGAAGGTGAAGGAGGGTGAGGAGGGGGATGTGAGTGAGGGGGATATGGACACTGGATCGGTATGTGCCACCATTGCTACCCCTGACCCCCCACTTACCCCTTACTAAATAAATCCAGCTCAGGTGGCCTTACCTCCCTCCAGTGAGGATGAGGACGGTGATGTCAGTGACAGCGGTGAAGGCAGTGGCTTGGCAGATGGGGGTCTCCTGCGGGCGGTTGTTATACTGGAGTCCCCCACTTATAACTATTGGAAGGATTAAGATTTTTTAATAGAAGTAATTTACAAATCTGTTTAACTTTCTGGAGCCAGTTGATTTATATATATATAAAAAAAGGTTTTGCCTGGAATACCCCTTTAACATGAAACTTGGTCACATGTTACTTATACGTCAGCAACAAACATAGGATAGGTCATTTAACCCTTACTCACCCCCATTTGCCAGGGTTGGGGTTTTTGTCCCATACAAGTCTATGGGAAATATATGTTACTGTATAACTTTCGTACAGCTGGAGATATTTCGATAATACTTGGTCACATGTTACTTATATGTCCACTAAAAATATAGGATAGTTAATTTAACCCTTAACTACCCCCATTTGTGAGGGTCGGGGTTTTTGTTTAAAGTCCCATGCAAATCTATGGGAAATGTACTGTTCGTTCCCACATAACTTCTGTACGGCTGCAGATATTTCAGTAATACCTGGTTCACACATTACTTATATGTCAAATAAAAATATATGATAGTCAAATTAACTCTTACCTACACTCTTATATAAAAGATGGGTTTTTGATTCAATTCCCATGCAAGTATATGGGACTTCCAGTACCTCACTCCACAAGCTCCGCTCTGCATCTCCTGGTGAATTTGTCAGTCCGGCTTGCAAGTCACACCCCATCTCCCAAAGACACACCCACTGTTTAAGCCACACCCCTTTCATTCTCTATCCTTTTTGTGCATCGGTCTCGCTTGCAAACCACGCCCAGTCCCACAAAGCCACGTCCCCTTCTATATTTAGCTTACAATATCTTCATGACAAATCAGTCCCACCTGAGGACAGGATATGAGGATGGGACATATGGACAGGATATGAGGACGGGATAGGAGGACGGGATATGAGGTCAGGATTGGCGGTCGGGATATGAGGTTGAGATATGAGGTTGAGATATGAGGACGGGATATGAGGTTAAGATATGAGGACGGGATATGGGGTTGGGATATGACAACAATATATGGGGCGGGATATGAAGTCAAAAGTTTCCTCCTTTGTTGATTTTCCTCCCCAACAAGGATTTGGAAGGAAAAACCGGGCAGCGCCGGGTACTAGATATAACTCCGGATCAGTAGATAGATCTGCAGAGTCCCTGCATAGTTTATTTTGAGATCTTACATCAGATTTTTATCAGATCTTACAGAAGGTTATTGGGTAAGTGGAGTAATAGAACATCCTTAGATCAGTATAAATGAGCCCTGATTCTCAGCGTGTCAGGAATGAAATCTAATTTTATCTCAGTCCCATCCATTATTCATGGCTCGTGTTTCTTTCATAGAGGTTCCTCCTCCAATACCCTATTGACTTATTATTTCAAAAGAATTAAAAATGGTGAGAAAAAGGAATCAAACGATTCTGTGTATAATTAATGTTTGAGTGAAGCGGCACACGGGGGGAATAGCAGCCTCCCGCTCATATACCATCCTGCTGAGAAGTGGGGCAGGGGTCTCACAAGGTCCATATGGTGGGCTACAGCCTGGACAGAAACCATTTGGAGTATGGAGATGTATGGAAATGTCCTTCTGTATGTTTGCTATGGGGATTTTCTCCTACTCTGGACAGTTCTTAAAATTGACAGAGATGTCAGCAGAGAGCTCTGTGTTCCAAAAAGAAAAGACTTTCCTCTGTAGTATTCAGCAGCTAATAAGTACTGGAAGGATTAAGATTCTTTAATAGAAGTAATTTACAAATCTGTTTGACTTTCTGGCACCAGTTGATTTTAAAAAGTTTTCCACCGGAGTCCCCCTTTAAAGGGGTAATCCACTGCCCCAGTGCTCTGAACATTTTGTTCCGAATGCTTGGAGCGGGCGGCAGGGGTCGTGAAGTCACGGCCACGCCCCTCATGCCATCAGACCATGCCCCCTGAATGCAAGTCTGTGTGGCGTGATATCACAAGGGGGCGTGGCTGTGACATCATGACCTCCGATTCCCACACTCAGCATTCTAAATGAACGCCGGGTGCCGCACAGAGATCCTGGGGGTCCCAGCAGCGCCCGCCCCCCACCCCGGCGATCAAACAAGGGGGTAAGATGTCCAGGAACTAAGTACCCCTTTAAAGGGGTATTCCAGTGGAAAACAATTATTTTTAAATCAACTGTTGCCGGAAAGTTATACAGATTTATAAATTACTTCTATTTAAAAATGTTAATCCTTCCAGTACTTATCAACTGCTGTATGCTCCAGAGGATGTTATCTTCTTTTTAAATTTCTTTCCAGTCTGACCACAGTGCTCTCTGCTGACACCTCTGTCCATGTCAGGAACTGCCCAGAGTAGAAGCAAATCCCCTTAGCAAACCTCTCCTGTTCTGGAAAGTTCCTGACATGGACAGAGGTGTCAGCAGAGAGCACTATGGTCAGACTGGAAAGAAATTTAAAAAGAAAAGAACTTCCTGTGGAGCATATAGCAGCTGATAAGTATTGGAAGGATTAAGATTTTTTTTTTATAGAAGTAATTTACAAATCTGTTTAACTTTCTGGAGCCAGTTGATTTTATATATAATGTTTTTCCTGGAATACCCCTTTAAGGGACCTGCACCCCCTCCCATCACCATTCAGCTTTAAATGGGCCCTGTCAGATACAATAACTTTTGATATGTTATAAAGTATGAATTATGCAGAGCATATTGAGGGAGGGGGGAGGAGTCATCACAATGAGGAGAAGAGAGGGACACGCCCCTTGCCGCTGCATGGACAGAAACCTCACTGAGCAATGATGGCAAGTAAATAAAGGTAATTCTGAGAGAAATATAGGTTGTAGACCTAAAAATTAGATGTACATGATCAGGATGAGGTACTGAGCAACAGTTACTGAACAGTATTTTACTTTAAAAAATTTTTTTTTGGGGGGGGGGGGGTCTGACATGTATGATTTAATTAGACTTCTTACAGGTGACCTAGAGTGGAGGAAACCTACGTATCTTTAAAGGGGTTTTCTTCCCCCAGACATCTTATCCCCAACCTTTGGCTAGGGGATAATATGTTTGATCGCGTGAGTCCTGCCGCTGGAACCCCTGCAATCTTTGTGCTAAATAGTGTTGAGCGGCATAGGCCATATTCGAATTCGCGAATATTCGCGAATATATGGACGAATATTCGTCATATATTCGCGAATATTCGCATATTCGTTATATTCTAGTTTTATTTTCGCATATGCGAAAATTCGTATATGCGAAAATTAACATATGTGAATATTAGCATATACAAAATTAGTATATGCGAAAATTCGCATATGCAAAAATGCGCATATGCTAATGTTCGCATATGCGAATTTTCGCGCGCCAGTCTCACACAGTAGTATTACAGCCTTCTTTACACCACACAAGCTGGAAGCAGAGAGGGGTGATCACTGTGATGTGTACTGTGAAGAAAAAAAAACAAAACAAAAAAAAGAATATTCGTAATTACGAATATATAGCGCTATATTCGCGAATTCGCAAATATGCGATATTCGCGAATAATATTCGAATTGCGAATATTCGTGAGCAACACTAGTGCTGAACCCGGCATTCATTTAGAGCATCGGGTTCATCGCTGGAGGCTCGTGACGTCGTGGCCACGCCCCCTCAATGCAAGTCTATGGGAGGGGGCGTAACGCCATCTCCCATAGACTTGCATTGAGGAGGCATGGCCGTGACGTCACGAACGTGGCGTCACAAAGCTCGCTCCGTGCATCGGATGTCTGGGGTGCCGCAGCCGAGATCGCGGGGGTCCCCAATGGTGGGACCCCCACAATCAGACATCTTATCCCCTATCCTTTGGATAGGGGATAAGATGTCTAGGGGCGGAGTACCCCTTTAAGGAAAATCCAATAAAAGCTGTAAGTGTTGTTATATATTCAGCGCACACCCTCCCACCATCAAAGGGAAGACTTTGTAGACTCTGAAGGGTTCCACATCTGAGGACTATATGACTTCTCCTCTGGATTCTGACTAATCTATTATTCATTGGCCTTGTAATATTTTCATCTGTTATAATAAATACCTAACGGGAGAAAGAAGAGGTGAAGAGTGCCGACACCAAGTGAGTGAAATGGAATCTAATCCTTGTGGATGACTGAATAGACTACGGATCAGATGAGGTTCTGTGTGTCCGTATACATCGTGTACGTCACATGACTCATCCATAGGTACATACAGTTCATGGTGATGTATAGGACGTAGGGCTCCAATAACCACAAATCACAGTGAATCTATGATAAAATATCACCAATGGTGAACAGATGTATAGAGGAATCGGCTACTGTAACTCATTACCTGAAGAGGTTAATAAACAGTCTCTGAACTGCACAAAAGACAGTCTCTAAACTGCATAACAGACAGTCTCTGAACTTGATAACGAACAGAGTCTCTAAACTGGACAACAGACAGTCTCTGAACTGGATAGTAAACAGTCTCTAAACTGGACAACAGACAGTCTCTAAACTGGATAGTAAACAGTCTCTGGACTGGACAATAAACTGCCTCTGGACTGGACAATAAACAGTCTCTGGATTGGATAGTAAACAGTCTCTGGATTGGATAGTAAACAGTCTCTGTGCGGGTCAGAAAGTCTCTGGACTGGACAATAAACAGTCTCTGGACTGGACAGTAAACAGTCTCTGGACTGGACAACAAACAGTCTCTGGACTGGACAGTAAACAGTCTCTGGACTGGACAGCAAACAGTCTAGACTGGACAGTAAACAGTCTCTGCACTGGACAGTAAACAGTCTCTGGATTGGACAGTAAGTCTCTGGATTGGACAATAAACAGTCTCTGGACTGGACAGTAAACAGTCTCTGGACTGGACAACAAACAGTCTCTGGACTGGACAGTAAACAGTCTCTGGACTGGACAGTAAACAGTCTCTGGATTGGACAGTGAGTCTCTGGATTGGAAAATAAACAGTCTCTGGACAGTAAACAGTCTCTGGACTGGACAACAAACAGTCTCTGGACTGGACAGTAAACAGTCTCTGGACTGGACAGCAAACAGTCTCTAGACTGGACAGTAAACAGTCTCTGGACTGGACAGTAAACAGTCTCTGGATTGGACAGTGAACAGTCTCTGGATTGGACAACAAACAGTCTCTAGACTGGACAGTAAACAGTCTCTGGATTGGACAGTGAGTCTCTGGATTGGACAATAAACAGTCTCTGGACTGGACAGTAAACAGTCTCTGGACTGGACAGTAAACAGTCTCTAGACTGGACAGTAAACAGTCTCTGGATTGGACAGTAAACAGTCTCTGGATTGGACAGTAAACAGTCCCTGGACTGGATTGTAACTGTCAATGAGGCTGTGGCCAAACTCTTGATGTTGCCTTTGTACTTGGGACCTTGTGCGCTGTTACTTGTGACTACTCTGCCTTCACTTTGGCTACCAATGTCCTGTCCGGCTTTACTGTACCAGAACCTTGATTGTGACGTCTAAGCTCTGGATCTTCCCTCAGGCACCTTGTGGGCACCAGACACCTATCTCACGAGCACCCACAGATCTATACTCAACATGAGCCGCCCCTGACTCAACCCCGGCAGCCTGGCTAAGCGTGTCATGGCGGACTACATTACCTCCCCTTGCGATACCATGATATGCTGATATGTGGGTTTTACATAGGACTGCAGTACCTTACGTGAACAGTAATAGGATAAGTCAGAATGCACCTTTGTGATTTTTATTGTCTTTTCTATGTCATAAAAATCAGCTTTTGCAGCTCAATTTTGGGTCCCCTCTTACCAAGGGCCACTTAGCCCTCCTGTGGGTATGGTAGATATAGTAGATAGCCCGCTCTCCTGCATATTCATCCACTGCAGAATCTTCACCATGAATTGGGCTTCATCTCTGTCTCCATTATCCGGATAGAATTGATCATTTCTGTCTCTATAAAGAATTCGTCCCCGGGGAGGAAAACGGCAGAAAGCGACCAGAACTGTTTTGGTTACTTATTTGTCTTCGTCTCAGTCACCGTATTAGTCATAGTAAATTCAGAATGTTTTAGCCCCGGAGATAGATTTGTCTTTTTATATAGATTTGTTTCAACTTTTTTCTGTTGTTTATTAGTTTCTGATAGAGTTGGACATTAACGGGGTACTCCGCTGGAAACATCCTATCTCCTATCCAAAGGATAGGGTATAAGATGCCTGATCGCGGGGGTCCCGGAGCTGGGGACTTCCGCGATATCCCTGCTGCACCCAACATTCGATTAGAGCAGCCGGAGCTCCGGAGGCTCGTGACATCACGGCCACGCCCCCACTCGTGACATCACGGTCACACCCCCTCAATGCAAGTCTATGGGAGGGGGCGTGACGGACGTCACGCCCCCTCCCATAGACTTGCATTGAGGGGGCGTGGCGTGGCCATGACGTCATGAGCCTCTGCCCCATATCGCGAGTCATCCGGCAAGGAGCTGAGTTCAATCCATGCGCCGGATGTCTGGGGTGCCGCAGCCGAGATCGCAGGGGTCCCCAGCATCAGGACCCTGACAATCAGACATCTTATCCCTTATCCTTTGGATACGGGATAAGATGTTAAGGGGCGGAGTACCCCTTTAACCCTTCTCACCACCGCCATTTTTGTTGACAGTATTTAGTTTTGATCTCTTTGGCTTCTAAACACATAAGAGTCACATGGGAGCTCGTTTTTTGCGAACCAGGTTGTAATTTTTACTGGCAGGTCTAATGGCCTTCACTAGGTCCTCAGCCGCCAATGTATTTATGTGCATTGCACCTTATATACATCATATACATACGTAACAAAAGAGTAAAATGTTAAGGAATCAGCATTTACTCTGCCCAGATAATTGATGTCTTGTTTACTTGATCTTCCCAACTAATAAAGAACAACAATAGAGTAGCACTCCTGCACTCACCGTGACATTACTGACTCTTGGCTTCCATCGACAGTTCTCCGTGGCGTCCCGCCCGGGAGAACCGTCCCTGGAAGCCTAGAGACAGTAATGTTGCGTTGAGTGCTGCTCTATTGCTGTTGTTTGTTAGTACCTGATCGGTGTTGCATATCTCCTAACATTTCCACCAGTCTCCTTTTCTCTGAATATGCACGGTCCGCCCTCGCTCCACTCTCTTCCCGAGATTGCTGGTAACGGAGGACCCTGCGGTGCCGCTCCACCCTTGGCTTATGTATGTATCTTCCTAACTAATGGTTGTAGGTTGGACTCTCTGTTCCAGAAGAAGAAGTGAACCTAAACCTGTTAGAGCACATCTAGGCCTAGTAACATCTCCTCGCTCTGCTATTCCTAGGTGTACCTACATCCAGGCCACGTGTATTCAACCTAGGCACCATCTTGAAGCAAGTCACTGTTCCCGCTCCTGTTCCACCACACGCTGTGAGGATAAAAGTTCTACAAGTTTACTTTTTCTCCAAAATAGAATATATTATCTATATTAGAGAGGAGAAGGCTGAACAAGGACCTCTCTGCAGTACACTAAGATTGCTGGTAACAGAGGACCCTGCAGTGCCGCTCCACCCTTGGCTTATGTATGTATCTTCCCAACTAATGGTTGCAGGTTGGACTCTCTGTTCCAGAAGAAGAAGTGAACCTAAACCTGTTAGAGCACATCTGGGCCTAGCAACATCTCCTCGCTCTGCTATTCCTAGGTGTACCCATATCCAGGCTACGTGTATTCAACCTAGGCACCATCTTGAAGCAAGTCACTGTTCTCTCTCCTGTTCCACTTCACGCTGTGAGGATAAAAGTTCTACAAGTTTACTTTTTCTCCAAAATAGAATATATCATCTATGTTAGAGAGGAGAAGGCTGAACAAGGACCTCTCTGCAATACACTAAGATTGCTGGTAACAGAGGAACCTGCGGTGCCGCTCCACCCATGGCTTATATATGTATCTTCTTAACTAATAGTTGCAGGTAGGACTGTTTGTTCCAGGAGAAGAAGTGAACCTAAAACTGTTAGCGCAAATCTGGGCCTAGCAACATCTCCTCGCTCAACTATTCATAGGCGTACCTATATCCAGTCTACGTGTATTCAACCTAGGCACCATCTTGAAGCAAGTCACTGTTCCCGCTCCTGTTCCACCACACGCTGTGAGGATAAAAGTTCTACAAGTTAACTTTTTCTCCAAAAGAGAGTATATCATCTATGTTAGAGAGGAGAAGGCTGAGCAAGGACCTCTCTGCAATACACTAAGATTGCTGGTAACAGAGGAACCTGTGGTGCCGCTCCACCCTTGGCTTATGTATGTATCTTCCCAAATAATGGTTGCAGGTTGGACTCTCTGTTCAAAAAGAAGTCACGCTCCCTCCCTTAGACATGAATGGAGGGGGTCTGGCATGACATCACAAGTGGGTGGGGCTTGCATCATGACCACGGCCCCGAACCCAAAGTTCAGAATGCCAGGGTGGCGTGCAGGAAGTTGGGAGGGTTCCCAGCAGCGGGACCCCTGCAATTGGTCCTCTTATCTCCTATCCTTTTGGATAGAGGATAAGATGTCTAGGGGCGGAGTACTACTTTACGGGTGCGTTCACACTACGGAATTAATGCTGAATCTCCACTCGCAGAATTGGAGTGGAGATTCAGCCTGGCAGCCGCTGTCGGCGGTAGGATCCCCAAGCACTGTGCCCTCACCATTGATGGCTATGCAGTGCTCGCGGAATTCCGCACAAAGAATGAAATTGCTCAGTGTGGACGGGTCTCGCGGAAACCCATTCAAACTGATGTAAAAGTTCACCGCGCATAATTCCGTGGAAATTGCACAGTGTGAACTAAGTGTCAGGTACGATGCTTGGATACTTCACAAGGTAACCCTAGTATAAGAGTTTATTATAGACGATTGTAAGTTGTGCCCCCGATATACAATATATGCAATAGCTCATTATACCGTATTTTTCGCCGTATAAGACGCA